>NC_045558.1:130793896-130958896 GCF_009769535.1 Thamnophis elegans | reverse complement strand
GTACTAAATTATTATTTTTTCAATATTGCATATGTTTTCATTAATACAGTGTATTCTAAATTGTAATAACAGCAACATATAAATTCAATAGTTCATTAATTCATTTGTTTTCACAGATATGGATGATTGTTTGCCATGCCCAGTAGGACAGTATCCAAACAACCATCATGATTCATGCCTCCCAAAACATATAGTTTTCCTCTCTTATGAAGACCCATTAGGGACCAGTTTGGCCATTACAGCAATTGTCTTTGCCTGCATTGCCACTGTGGTGCTTGGGATCTTCATCAAATACCAGGACACTCCCATAGTCAAGGCCAACAACCGGAATATCACCTACCTTCTCCTTGTCTCCCTTGTGCTCTCATTCCTTTGCAGTTTATTATTCATTGGAAAACCTGAAAAGGTGACTTGCCTTTTGCGACAAACTGCTTTTGGGATTGTCTTCTCAGTAGCCATTTCTTGTATATTGGCCAAAACCATCATTGTGATTTTAGTTTTCATGGCTTCAGTGCCCGGATCCAAGATGAGGCAATGCCTGGGGAAACCATTAGATAATTACATTATTCTTTCTTGTTCCCTCATTCAAGCCACTGCTTGCACTGTATGGCTTATAATCTCACCCCCATACCCAGATGCTGATATGAACTTAGTGTCAGATGAAATCATCCTGGGATGTAATGAAGGCTCTACTCTCATGTTTTACTGTGTCTTGCTCTACCTGCTTTTCCTTGCTATTGTTGGTTTTAGTGTAGCTTTCCAAGCTAGGCATTTACCAGACAGTTTTAATGAAACCAAGTTTATCTCATTTAGCTTGTTATGGTTTTGCAATGTCTGGTTGTCCTTTTTTCCAACCTATCTGAGCACCAAGGGAAAATACATGGTGGCTGTGGAGATCTTTTCCATTCTCTCTTCCAGTGCAGGGTTACTGGGTTGCATCTTTTTCCCCAAATGCTTTGTCATTCTACTAAGGCCTAATCTAAATAATAAAAAACAGTTAATGAGACGCAAGAAATTTGGTATAATTCCATAACATTGCTTCAGTGAAAGGTGCATTCTCTAAAGAACATGCAGAAATTGAAATTTGGTTCAAAAAGATGCCATCAGAAGTTATGTCAATCCACCCATCCCTTGTGATTGCTCTAGGCCAGGTGTGTCAAACTGAAGGCCTGGGGACTATATCTGGCCCAAGGGGTGTTTAGATCTTGCCTGCAGGATCACCCTGGAAACACATAAGGACTGGCCCACAGTGCCTTGGCTGGCCATGCCAAACCTTGTTTTCACTGGCAGATGCTTGCAGGAGGCCATTGTAGGCAGGGGTTGGTTGCTCCCAGCAATACTGCTGGTTTGGTGCATGCAAAAATTTTGCACGTGCATGGTTGCTTTGTTTAAGTGCATGCCAGACACATGCTCCATGTGCATGCACACTTGCACAAAAATAGGTCTGCGCTTTTGCAAAACATTAAAAAAGGAAACCAATTAAATTTGTGCAATTACAATTGTTCTGTGCAAGTGCAGAACCGAAAATCAAACTGGCAGTCCCATAGGAGAACCGGTTCAGGGGCATGGCAGGCCTGGGTCACTGCTAGTTCCAGCAACCCAGCCCACCAAATCACTACCAGTTCAGCTAAACTGGTCCAAACCGGTAGGAACCAACCTCTGGTTGCAGGCAAAAACATAGCTTGGGAGTCCGTTTTCACTGGCAGAGCACTTGGGCCCCCACAAGCACCAACACACACAATGTTGAGTTGGCCACACCCACCACGACCACACCCACCTGCACCTCCCCCAGTCAAACACAACCCTGATGTGGCCCTCAACGAAATCAAAATTTGACAGCCCTGCTCTAGGCATTTACCGGACAGTTTTAATGAAACCAAGTTTAAGTCCATTCTAAGTCTGTTCCTGTCAGCCTCTGTTTTGCTGCTTGCTTTTCGGCTGCCATTGAAATCGGGAGTGAGGGCATGGTATTTGGGTGTGGGAAATAATCTGTACAGGAGGACTGTTAATTGGGAGTTGTTTTCACCATCTTCTGCGCATGTGGTAAGGAGAGGAGTTTCCCGCCAAGGCCAACTGTCCGGCATACCAACCTGATGATGACATTTGAAGATGTCTCCCACCTGACAGCTGTGGAGATATTGGATTGGACTATGGGCTGGGGTTACCAAGGGGAGGGGAATGGGTCATGTATTGATATCTAATGCTTTTGCGCGCTTTTGCTCAGATCCAGCTTTGCTTAGCTTCTATTTACTTATAATTAGTAAAAGTATTAATTCTCAAAATGAAGTTGAGTGGTTTCTTTCTTGGTTATTAAGTGAAGCAGCCTTGACAGTTCCTTTGCACCATACCAGAAATAGACCCCCTAAGTTTAATGTGGAGAATATAAACAATAAGCTACCTATTGTGTTGAAATAATTATTTTCTTTTCTTCCTTTTCTTCTTATATTTAAGTGTAATAGTTTTGAGAATGCATTAACATGCTGAACTTTGGCAACATTGAGGAAAAAAATTGACGTCAATACTCAAATTCCAGTGTCATATCTGTGGTCATCCTGCTTGTGTTTGGCAAGTTTTCCCTCAAACCATTTCTATTAATAAAACTTTTGGTCAAAGGTTTAGGTCTGTGGGTAGCTGAAGATCTAGACTACCAGACACTTGAAAGAGTCTTTTTTTTTAAATCCTGCAATCCTATCAACAGTTAGAAAAAGTGGGATTTTCCTAGCCCTCCATGGATCTCTTTGGATAGTTAACACCATGTTTTCTGATCTCAGAGCTTCAATGCTGGGGATAACTTGCTTTTTTCTTCTTTATTTTCCTCCATTCAGCACTAGTATTCATCTGACTAATGGTGACTGTTTAATTTCTGGTTATTCTATAGTTTGATGAAGAAGTAAATAATGATGGAATGTAGTAAGGACCTGGATTCCCAGCAGGGAGGAGGTGCATTCCAGAGGAGTGAGAAACAACTCAGTGCAGAGGTTACATTTGAGAAAAGAGAGTGAGGACAGTTTTACTCTAATAGTTCACAAACTACCATCTAGATGCATATAATACATGGGTGTCAAATTCGCGGTGTCACATTACTGTCACATGATGCATCATAACGTTTTTCCCCTTTGTGGATCTGGGGTGGGAGTGGCCTTGGCATGACACATCTGGCCCATGACACCCATGATGTAGTAGAATGCTCAATCTGGGAAGATTCATGTCAGGTCCAAAACCTGACACTTGGTGATTCTTCCAAGAATGACAATGGTGATTGTTATTTTCAACCTATAGACAAAATCTTGCCAGACTGAACACTTTACTATTTGCATCCACAATATACTTTGTGAACTATTATATAGGAGCTATCTTCACCCTCTTTTTTCAAGCCTTCTGGAGATATGCCTTCCATGAAATAATATAGAATAACAGCGATGGAAGGGTTTTAGGAGATCTTCTAGTCCAACTCCTTGTTCAATTGGGAGACCCTATACCATTCTGGACAAATATAGAATGGAATAAAGAATAAAGAATAATAGGAAACTTGGAGATCTTCTAGACTGACCCCTTCTTAAGCAGGAGATCCTATACCATTTCAGACAAGTGACTGTCCAGTCTCCTCTTAAAAGCTTCCAGTGATGAAGCACCCAGAACCTCTGAAGGCAAGCTGTTCCACAGATTAATTACTTTACTTTATTGTCATTGTATGTATATACACAGTGTACACATACAACAAAATTCGCATAACACCCATAGACCAGGCCCAACACACATAACAATCCCCAAACACAACCCACCCACCAAAAAATCCCCTGCCCCTAAACCACCCAAGCATCCACACAACAGACCAAGTAGTGCTATCCAATAGCTCATTGATGGTGGCCCTTTAGTTCATTGTTGAGTGCAATTATAGCTCTGGGATAAAAGCTATTCAGAAGACATGTGATCCTAGTTTTAATTATTCTGTATCTTCTGCCAGGGAAAGCACAGTCTGAAAAGAATGTTATGCAACTTCCTCAAACAGCAAGATGCTTTTAATTGTTCTCACTGTTAGGAAATTTCTCCTTAGTTCTAGGTTGCTTCTCTCCTTGTTTAGTTTCCATCCATTGTTTCCTTTTCTGCTTTCAGGTGTTTGAAAAATAGGTTGACCCTTTCTTCTTTGTGGAACACTGCTATAATGTCACTCCTAGTCATTCTTCTTTGTAGACTTGATTCAACCATATCAATAAACTTACATTCCTAAATATCTCCTTGTGGTATTGTTTTTTTTTTCATTAGCCCATAGTTGCAAATAGCATCCAAAAGTAAATCAGAGTCCAAGGCAAAGTATTGCTCAAAGTTCCAATTTATCAAGAGAGCCATATTGCCACATCTGGAAAAACCCGAATCTGAAAGCTTCCCAGTTTTCCCCACCAAGTTGAAAGTTCAAGATCTTGCTCCCACACCCACAAGTCCATCGTATGGTCCAATCTTCCACTACCATGCTGGCAGTTCCACCCATCCAATTCTGGTCAGGTGCAGAGGTGGCTTTCTAAAAAAAATTGTTATGGCTACTTAACCATCTAGCTCTGTACAATCCCCCTCTCCCATTTTCCCACAATAGAAAATGCATTGTAGAATAATAGAAAGTGTGGCAGGCCAAAGATCCAAAAGGAAAGATGGCTGCAGGCCTGACACCATGATCATAAGGAACGGTATGGAAAGAAAAATCTTCCAGCCACCTGCTTGAGAATATCAATAACTTGAAATATACTAATGGTGGAGACCTGTATAAAGGAATACAATGTTCTCCTAGTCTCTTTTCATTACCTTGCAGAATCATCCCTTTTGGTTTTCCATGGGAAAGGAGACATGGAGTGAGTAGCAAGGAACTGAACCATCAATCCCAGATGCTTGGTTTTTTTTTTACTTTATCATTTTTCTTATTTATTTATCAAATTTATATTACTGCCCATCTCATGGAAAGTATTGTTTGGCTTAGGAGTGCCATATGCTTACCTTCCCTACCAATTCACATATATGAGTGTGCACGCTCGCTCACTTCACTCAAACATGCTAACCTCTGTGCATGTGCACAGCCTTCCGCGCATGTACTTTTGGCAATACAAGGGCCTAAATGGGATGCCATAGAGCCAAGGCGGGTGGGCAGGGCCACCTGCAATTTAGCAATAGCAATAGCAGTTAGACTTATATACCGCTTCATAGGGCTTTCAGCCCGCTTTAAGAGGTTTACAGAGTAAGCATAGCCCCCCACATTCTGGGTCCTCATTTCACCCACCTCGGAAGGATGGAAGGCTAAGTCAACCTTGAGCCGGTGAGATTTGAACCACCGAACTGCAGATAGCAGTCAGCTGAAGTAGCCTGTCTGTCTCAGCCTGCTCGGAGTCTGAACCCTGCCCAGGGTCCTCCACATCTTCCAGAGCTGACTCATAGGGTCCCTCGCTATCAGAGTCTGTCGGCAGTTCCAATGACTCCTGCTGGGCCACAACAGAGGGATATTAATAATAATGGAGCTGCCTCATGAGTTTTGCATCCCCTGAGGACCTCCAGACTACTGGCATAACCAGATCCTGAAACACTGTCAAAGGCTCAGGACCTTTGGCCAATGTCAGCACTTGGGGTTTCCAACAATGTAGGCATTATTGCAGAAAAGGCCAGCTGTCTAAGGCCTGCCAAATGTACTCAGCTTCATCTCTCCATTCTTGTCTGCCTGAGCAATGCCACAGATGTTCTGTCCCAGTGCCTGGAGGCTGTAAGGATCTGCATGGGGTACAATGGGCTTCAACTCAACCCAAGAAAGACTGCGTGGATTTGGATATTTGGGCCTATTGACCAAAAAGGGTTTTTTTTCGCCATTAGTCCTGGATGGGGTGACAATACCCAAGGGGAACCTGGTGCACAATCTGGGATCCTCTTAGACTCATGGAGTCTGCTACTAGAGCAGGTGACAGCTCTGCAGAACTTAGGGTGGAGAACCAGTTATGCCTGTTACTGGATTGGGAGGCTTTGCTCATAGTCACTCATAACCTTCTGACCTCTTGTCTGGACTACTACTGGAGCTGCATTCAGAAGTTTCATCTGGTACAGATTTTGGCTCTAGGGTAGTAAAAATTCAATACATGTAACACCACTGCAGTGGTGGGTTGCCAATTTTTTTTTACTACCAGTTCGGGTGCACTCCTGCACACATATGCACTAAAGCATCCAAGCAAGTGGTCAGAGCCTCCCGCTGCCGCTAACTACCAATTTGCCCAATCCGGGCTGAACCGGGAGCAACCTACCTCTGCACCACTGCTTTGTGAGCTATATTCTTTCAGTGTGTTTCTGGGTTCAATTCAAGTTGCCAGTTATCACCTTTAAGACTCTTCATGGCTTAGGCACCATCTTCTTCCAATCATTTCTACCTGTCCATTTGGTCAGGTAGGTTGGAAATGTTGTGGTCCTATCAATTAAGGAATATCAGCTGGTGGGAACTGGGAAAAGTGCCTTCTATGTCACAGCCTCTGTACTCTGAATATTCTCTCTTCAGAGATTAGGATGATCCCTATCCTCTTGGCATTTTTGTGAGGCCATAAAGATTTGGTTATGTGGCTGGATCTAGAGTCCAAAGTGTGTTAAGGGCCTCATTCCCTGTATATATTATTACTCATAGGAATAGTTTTACTTGGTGCCATGTACATTTATTTGATACTGTTTCAATTATTTGAATTTTTTAAAATTGTTTTATGTTTTATGATGTACACAGCCCAGAGTCACTTGTTGAGATGAATGGCTATTGAAAGTAATTAATTAAAAGCATAGGTGCATAGATACATACATAGATGGGGATACGGTGGCTCAGTGGCTAAAATGGTGAGCTTGTCAATCAGAAAGGTCAGCAGTTCAATGGTTCAAACCCCTAGCGTCCCATAATGAAGTGAGCTCCTGTTACTTGTCTCAGCTTCTGCCAACCTAGCAGTCCGAAAGCATGTAAAAATGCAAGTAGGAAAATAGGAACCATCTTTGGTAGGAAGGTAACAGCATTCTGTGCACCTTTGGCATTTAGTCATGCTGGCCACATGACCATGAAGACAACTTCGGACAGTGTTGGCTCTTTAGCTTTGAAACAGAGATGAGCTCTGCCCCCTAGAGTCGGGAACAACTAGCACATATATGTGAGGGGAACCTTTACTTTTATATACATAGATACATACATACATGCATACATACTGCTATCTATGTTATGAAAATCTGCTGAGAGATCGAGTTAAGCAAGCAACTCCATGCATAGCATTCTATTCCGTGCATAGCAGAAATCATCCCAAAAATTGGGGTCTATTTCTCTTTATGAGACCAAGTAAATAGTTTCCCAAATGTTCAGCTAAAGATAAAAAACTGCAGAAGTGTTGAGGCAATAAAATTCATGAACTACCTATGTTTACAGGCAGTTTATTAACATGGTCCACCTGAGATTCAAAAACATGTCAAAATTGAAAATTGGCCTAAACTGGGAACTTCCGAGGAAAAATTGAAACCAATAAACCAATAAACCAGTAAAGCAATAAACCAATAAGCTAATAAACCAATAAGCCAATAAGCCAATAAACCAATAAGCCAATAAGCCAATAAGCCAATAAATCAATAAATCAACAAATCAACAAATCAACAAATCAACAAATCAATAAATCAATAAATCAATAAATCAATAAATCAATAAATCTTTTTCATGGCTCTTTCAAAAGTCTTATACAGTTATTGTTTCTTTTTCTTCATAAGGGATATTATATAGCTTCTTATATTCAAAAAGAAAGGTAACAGCTGAGCTGTGAGAAACATTAATGGGTCGATCTCTGAGAACATTATGTTGAACTTAGAATTCCAAGTTGATCATTATTTCCCCAACAGGTCATAATTATATAATAACTGTGATTAATGCTGCTTCGTCCTAGCATGGCTGGTGCACATTCCATTGCGATGGGAAGATACTTAACTATACTAATGCTTCATGGCTCACGTAGAGTGGAAGCTAATGACAGGCAGGCTTTTAACACCTGTGAGCATTGATAGTAAATATTATACAGTTCTGGCTTTAGATGGTTTTGCCTCATGACTCAATAGTACTCAAATGCCAATGAAGGAGCAGACACTTTGGAAGAAGGTAAGACATTTTTCAGACAAAGTGATATTTATTGTGGCTCTTATGATAGGCATAAAGACTCTGCCTCCTGCCTTAAGTAAGGTTTCTATTGCTAAGTGTCCGGTGGGCAAACCTCTTTTTATTCTCCACAAGTATTACGAGCCAGGCGACTTCATCATTGCAGGCATTTTCTCTCAGATCTACATTTCTTCAAGTCCAATCAGCTTCCAGAAACCACCTTCTGAGGAAGGTTTTGATGACCTTGTGTAAGTAGTTTACGTTTAATACGTTATAAGCATGTTATGTTTGACCAGATAAAGTGCTCAAGTTATTCATGCTATTTATAGAGTTCACCTAAAGCTACAATCTGGGGACAAGGAAAAACAAAGGTGGGAAAATATTATGAGGAATCTTTCCAACTTTTCATGCAAATCAATCAATCAGAATAGAGCTGGAAGGGACCTTGGAGGTCTTATAGTCCAACCCCCTTAGAAGGAGACTCTACAGCATTTCAGACAAGTGACTGTTCAGACTCTTCCTAAAAACCTCCAGTGATGAAGCACCCACAACCTCTGACAGCATGCTGTTCCACTGATTAATTGTCCTCACTGTTAGGAAGTTTCTTCTCAATTCAACTTGCTTCTCTCCTTGATTACTTCCCATCCATTGTTTCTTGCCTTGCATTTGGTTCTTTGGAAAATAAGTTGACCTTCCCCCTTCTTTGTGGCAGCCTCTCAAATATTGGAATACTGCTATCGTATCCCCCTTCAAACCCTGCAACCGTTTTTCATGTGTTTTAGTCTCCAGGGCTTTAATCACCTTCATTGTTTCTTCTCTGCATTTTCTCCAGAGTCTCAAATCATGTATATTCTTTTGTCTTCCTCTGCTAATTTTCATTTCTTAAACTAGAGTGGTTCTTGAGATCTCAGAGATGGAAGGACCTACAGGGATGTAAAGGTATAAAACACAAGAATACCATAATGCCCTACTTCTCAGAAATTTATATTGTAAAAAAAATAGATTGCATTAGATTTCTTGCCTAGCATCACCAGGGCGAGATGGGTCACAGAGGTTTAGTGGTAAATAAAATAAATGATATGGGTAGATATCAAATATCGTAAATATATAAATAAGACAATAGCTGCTAACATTTTCATGTTTCAGCAATATCCCTAAAGAAAATACAGTATGTTTCAAACAGGTTTCTGAAACTGTAAAAGTAATTCTATAGTTTTGTGTGTGAAATTAACTTTATAATTTCCAAAATGTGATCTATGTAGTTGACTTGAAGTTCCTTGTATGCTATAGATCAATTTTTTTTATAACAGTCTGTCTAAGTTTAGAGATCTACTTAGACCAACTGTAGATTGGAGAGCTACATCTAAGTAGATGGAGCATTGTCACCTATAAAACAGACTTAACCTGAAACTATTTTTTAAATATACGTAGGATGTTCACTCATAATTATCAGCACATCCTTGCCTTGGCATTTGCTGTGAAGGAAATCAATGAGAATGCCCAACTCTTACCCAATATCAGTTTTGGCTTCCACATTTTAAACAGCCATTTCTTTGCAAGATGGACCTATCTTGCTTCAATGGAACTACTATCTACAAAGGACAAATTCATCCCCAACTACAAATGTGATATTCATAATAACATTTTGGGAGTCATTGGGGGACCCAATTCTCAAGTCTGCCTGCACATGACAAATATCCTGAGCACTTACAAAGTACCACAGGTAAGCTGTAGGCATTGAAATCCAATGAGGAAGAACTGCATCCCTTAATTTTAAATATGATCTTGTGTACACATGCCAGAACATGGATATCTCATTTTAAAGATACATAATGGCTTTTTTCTTTTCTGAAGAACCAACTTGGTGAATGTTTAATCTATGTTTGCATGTGAAGGATTGGCACAATGAATTTGTATTAAACTCATTCTGTATCTACTCATCACTGTGTCAAACCATGTGGATATCCCATGAATTCATGTGCTTAACAGCCTTAATTGAAGGACTTTGAAAAGTATAGTATTTGTTGCCATACTTAGACAATAAGATAGAATCAGAAAATAAGTTCAATTGACCACAGGTTTATTGCATGCTAACTCACTCCCTAAGGGATGTGGTGGCTCAGTGGCTAAGATGCTCAGCTTGTCATTCAGAAGGTCGGCAGTTCAGCAGTTCAAATCCCTAGCACTATGTAACGGAGTGAGCTCCTGTTACTTGTCCCAGCTTCTGCCAACCTAGTAGTTTGAAAGCATGTAAAGTAGAAAAATAGGTACCACTTTGGCGGGAAGGTAACAGCGTTCTGTGTGCCTTCAGCATTTAGTCATGCCAGCCACATGACCACGGAGATGTCTTTGGACAGTGCTGGCTCTTCAGCTTTGAAACGGAGATGAGTACCGCCCCTTAGATCGGGATCGACTAGCACATATGTGCGAGGCAAAAGGTTTACCTTTACCTTTTAACTCACTCTCTACAAAAATCAGAACTAACAGAAAAACAAATTGGTGGCAGATAAAAATAATCAGGATTCAAGAGAAGAGAGCTGACGTCATGACAGCATGACGTGCGATCTTGGTATTCCGAGATTGCAGTCGAATTCCTGCTGCTGGATGGTCCATTTGGACCTAAACTGTCCCGCAGAGATGGTGATTGAGAAGGGCACCTCCTGCTGATTTCAGGGACATCACAAAATCCCTGAAAGATCCAGGAATAGCCTTTTTTTTCCAGCGACAGAAACGCAGCTAATAAAGCTGCTGATGTTGGGACAGCTCTTGAACGGGAAGAAAGTGGAAAGAGAAAGTGTGTCAAATTGGTGAGGAAATTTTATTATTAAAGGGAAAAAAAATAAGTTAAGATTGAATACAGAAGACTGTAGCGGCAAGACTGATCTGCATTGAACTTAGTGTGTTATCCAGTTTCTATTTTTTTTTTTACTGATGGAACTTTTGCAGGGGTTCCCTATTTTTTAAACAGGATGGATTAAAATTCTCCTTCTTTTTTATAATGCTTGATTTGATTGATTGGATTGTTTGTGATCTCCATTTAAGGTTTTTTTTTTCTTTCTTAAGCTTGGAATATAAAGAAGAAAATAAGAAGGATTATAAAGAGGGTTGTAACAATAGGAGGAAAAGCAGTTACACTGCTACTTAGAGGCTGGAGGCTGAATACATTGTTTTTTCTTCTTTCTCTTTGATCACTTGAGATTCAAGGTTCTTTCAGCTTGATTACTTACAGTGATAGTAGGAAGAGCACAAGTTGTTTATACAGGTGCCTTTTGGAAGTTCTATCACTAGCTTTTGGAGGGAAGGCAACATTTTGACTTGAAAGATAAGAAATGAATGAACCTAAATGAACCTGTTTGAAGTTTATTAAAATAGCCTTGAACGCTATAGTGGCAGTAGCTCCAAAATTGAAAGAATGGCCCAGCAGGAAAAAGAAACTGTAACATTGCAAATGATTATATTTGAAATTCAAAATCTATTAGTTGTGACAGAGAATTGAAAAGAGATTGAAGAATATGGAATACAAAAGAGAAAAATCTGATGGAGAAACTGAGGATGTTTACCAAATGAAGAAAGTGGAGGACAGAGTTCAAAAGATGGAACAAAAAAAAATGAGCAAAGAGATAAGAAAACTGTGGATACTGACAACAAAGTGATCGTGGTTGGTAATGGCAAGAGCAGAACATGGAAAGGGGAGATGGATGGATTGGAACTCTACCCCAGACTTCAAAGCACAGAAGAAGAAAAGAGAGAAAAATTGACGGAGATAAGGAGAGAAATCTTGATAGCAATAACCAAAGATAAGCTGATGGAAAGAGCAGATGTTGGGTTTCAAGCTTTTGTGAGATACGAAAGTAACAGTATGTTGCCAAGGGAGGTTTATACAAGATTTATTAAGAAAGTAACTAGAACATTAATGCTACAAATGGCAAGAGATATAAGACCGTACTATTGCTGGAGGGATACAGGTTGATGAAAAGAAAATGTATAATAAAAATTATGCTAAATTTAGTTTACTAGTAGTATGTATAAAATGAAGCGACAATAGCTATAGATAAATAATAATTAATAATGATAACAATACATATAGATATATTATTTTGATAATATAAAATTTTATATAAGCAATATATGGAGATTATGAGAGGAGGTTTAAAAAGCTTTATCTAGAATGTTATAAAGATGTATTGTGATTGGATGATTTTAGTATGATTTAATGGAATATTATCATATAATCCTATTCCAGATTTTGAATATTATATATAAAAGGACGTAAAAACAATTATAGTCAAATTAAGGTTGAGATATAATAATTGTGATATACATGAATATAGGTGAATTTAAAATATGTGATTTGATATGAAAAGCAGGTGATGACTATGGAAGAGATGCATGGAAATACTGTAACCAACTGACACACTTTCTACAATTTGTAATGGAAGATGGGTTTTTATTTTTATTTTTATGTTTGTTTGTCCTTGTTCAAAAACAAATAAAAATTGTTTTAAAAAAATCATCAGGATTCAAGGTGGACTGGATTTAGAGCTCTTGTGGATAGGAAGGGAGTTGAGACTAATGACATGCTTGACCACACTCTCGGTCTCAGCCTGTTATAATACAAATATTGAGGAAAGATATTTGCAGATAGAATGTTTGTTTTTACACTCCTTTATAATAAGAAATACAACAACCAAATGCAAAATAAAGGTGAATAGAGAACTGTTGTGGCCCGGCAGGAGCTGTTGGAGCTGCTGCTAGGCTCTGACAGTGAGGGGTCTTATGAGTCGGCCGTGGAGGAGGTGGAGGACCCTGGACAGGGTGCCGACTCCGAGCAGGGCGAGGAGAGACTGGTTGGCCACCAGGTGGCGGTGGAGCATTGGATCAGATGGAGTGTTCAGGAAAACACTTGTGAGTTGTTTCGGGCTGCACACCGTCAAAGTACTACTCGGCGGCAAGAACAAATATGTAATGATAGGAGATGATTGCGCTTAGCTGATGCTGATTAAGATCCCCCCTGATTATAAAAGAGACTGTTTGTGCCACACCCTTTTGCAGAAGTCAACGTTCACGATTCAGAGAAACCAACTTGGAGAAGTGGTTTGCTGTGAGAGCTTTTTGCATTGCCTAGGTTTGTAGTAATTGCTGCCAGAGTATTTATCTCCTTGTTTATTTTGGGCAACGAGAGTCTGGACTGATTAAAAGTATTCTTATTTACGTTTGCTTTTGGCTTTCGTTCCTGGACGGAGGAGGGGGGGTCGGAACAGAGAACCTTTTTCCACTGCCTTACTTTTCAACTGGATCTTTCATAAGATTGATCGTCATGATGTATCACTTTCTCCCATGTCTTTCCATCCTAAGATCATTTACGGGTCATCTCCAATAATAGAAGACAAAACTAAAGAAGATTTTTTCCACCAGATGTTTCCAAATGGGACCCATCAGTATATGGGGATTCTTGAGTTGCTGCTGCATTTTGAGTGGACCTGGATTGCATATAATGATGACAATGGAGAGATATTTAAGCAGAATATACTTCCCATTTATTCTCAGTATGGTATCTGTGTAGACTTCTTAGAAACAATGCCCAAAATGTCCTTTTCAGGCGATGTTGCTGAAGCAGCAATGGAATGGTTTTCAACTTCACATGTGGTCACGGGAAGTACTACCAATACTGTTATTATACAAGGTGAACTGCATACTATGAGTGTCTTAAGATCAATTTTCCACTTTGCACAGTTTTACGATATAGCAATTGAGAGCCGAGTGTGGATCATGACAGCCCAGATGGATTTTGCTTCTCCGGGTTTTCTAAGAGATTGGGACATCCATTGCCTCCACGGAGCGCTGTCCTTTGCCATTCACACAAATTATCCTAGAGGATTCCAGAACTTTCTGCAAAAAAGAAATCCTGTTTCACAAAATAGAGACGACTTTATCAGAGTCTTGTGGAAAGACGCATTTAACTGTGATTTCTCAAATTCCCCTCTAGACGAGAAGGATGAGGAGATCTGCACTGGAGAGGAAAAATTGGAGAATCTCCCTGTGACCCTCTTTGACACAAGCATGTCTGGTCACAGTTATAGCATCTACAATGCAGTTTATATTATGGCTCATGCTTTGCAAGGAATAACTTCACCCAATACAAAACAGAGAGGAAAGAGGAAAGAGAGAGCACAAGATCGATTAAATCAAGAGCCATGGCAGGTATTTTGCAGAACAATATAGAAGAATTTCAGCCAATATTTCTTTCTCCTAAATTATTTTTGGGTTTGTTTGTTTTTCCCTGCTTGTGCATGTTTTTGTGTTACCATAAAGAAATGGAGATTCAAAGGCATTTTTCCCCCTACTGCTAATCTTCAATACTATGTCTGGGCATATTACTACCAAATTTGTCTCACACCAGTATGAAGGAGTACTGTCTGTCTGTCTGTCTGTCTGTCTGTCTGTCTGTCTGTCTGTCTATTTACAGACCTACCTACCTACCTACCTACCTACCTACCTACCTACCTACCTACCTACCTACCTACCTACCTACTTATCTATCTATCTATCTATCTATCTATCTATCTATCTATCTATCTATCTATCTATCTATCTATCTATCTATCTATCTATCTATCTATCTAATCTATCTATCTATCTATCTATCTATCTATCTATCTATCTATCTATCTATCTATCTATCTATCTATCTATCTATCTATATCATCTATCTATCTATCTATCTATCTATCTATCTATCTATCTATCTATCTATCTATCTATCTATTATGCATGTATGTACACACACACACATGGGGTGTGTGCATGTGTATAAATTCAGTAGCATGGTTTTTGACTTTAAAGAGAAGAAAGAGAATAGACAGTGCTAAACAGATCAGTCTTAACTGATCTGTTAAAGATAATTACTTATTAATGTGTCACCTCAATTTTTCTTGTTAATGTTACCGTACTGCCGTAACAACTGACTGAAAATGTCTCCTCCTCCTCTTCTTCCTCCTCCTCCTTCCCTTTCTCCTTCCCCTTCCTCCTTCTCCTCCTCCTTCCCCTTCCTCTTCTCCTTCTCCTTCCCCTCCATCTCCTTCCCCTTTTCCTTCTTTGAATTGAAATGAGTGCTATTAGGATTTCTTGCATGTTTAATATTGATCTCTGCAGCAATGTATTTTCTTTCTAGACCATTACCCAGAGTTTTCAACTGTGGACAGTGTCTCATGTCATCATTTTCTCTCCATTTCCCCCCGATTTAGTTCCACAAGTTTATAAGAAGTATTTTCTTTGAAAACAGTGCTGGCGAAAATATTTCCTTTGATAACAAGGGACATATAATTGCTGGATTCGATATTTTCAACTGGGTCACACACTCAAATAACACATTCACAAAAGTCAAAGTTGGATGGATAGACCCAGACCCTTCTTGTAAATCGCTCAGCATTGATGATGATTTTATTAAGTGGCCCACAAGATTTAACCAGGTGCATATTTTGTACAGATCTGGAGATAGCTTAACCTACATTCTGAATATTAAAAAATTGTTGACTTGTGTTTTGAATTGGGATGCACTCTTTAGATTTCTGTTTAATTAGATCGCAGATCATTGGTGACCTTTAAAAGGTAATTAATAACATTCTGGATAAATGGAGAATAGAATAGAGACTAACAGAATTGAAGGAACCTTGAAGGTCTTCTAATCCAACCCCTTCCTCAAGCAAGAGGCCCTATACCTAAGATGGCAAGCCTATGGCATGCCTGGCACAGGTGGTATGTGGAGCCCTCCCTACGGGCATGCGAGCCATTGCTCCAGCTCAGCTCCACCATGCATGGGCACATGCTTCCCACTGGCTAGCTGATTTTGGGGCCTCTGCTGCACATGCATGGGGGGATACATGTGGGAGATGCACATGCATATGTGGGGATGGGGGAGCATGGGGGGAGTGCACCCCCCCGGTGCCCCATTTTTTGTCCCAGGAGGCTTCAATGGGTAGGGTGCAGCATTGCCCCCCACAGCCCATTTTTGGTCCCAGGAGGCATGCTAGACCCAAAACAGGGTATGGGGGGGGGGGTCACACGGGCATTTGTGTTGGAGTGGGGGAGTTGTTCTAACTGTCAGGAAATAAAAACCAGAAAGATCACCATGCAGCTTTGCCTGATTTCTTTTTTTATTATTATTATTTTGAGAATCATTGGTGAAATGGCTCGGATTGACAGGGGGTAGTACAAATGTTTCTGGTTTATGATATTGGAAGTTTATTTGATTTAAATATTTTGCTAGCTTAAGGGCTTAGTTACTCAAAAATTTATTCTTGGATAGAACAAATTACTCATATTGGCCTACCAAGTCCTTATCATATTGCTTAAGTATAATCATAGCACAAAAATCTAAATAACCTATTGGAGAACTTATAGTATTTGGATTTGATCCATTAGCTTTGTTAAAGGAATAGTTGTCAATAAAGTATTACATCAGTAAAATTCAACTCCCTTTTGCTAGGATATATATTGGAAATTGAAAATAATTAAATGGAGAAAGACCTGATTATATGGTAACCAAAAGCACTTAAAACTAAATACAAATTTGCATGTTAAATCTTCTTGTCTTTTAATGACTTAACAAAAACAAACAAACAAAAAAACAAAAAGCCATGGGATGTTTTCCCACAATCTGATTGAAAGAAATATTTTTTTATTCCTTTGGGTGAACCTTACTTGAAAGACCAACATGGTTATAATATATTAAACACTCCAGATTGAATCCAGGGGTGGTATTCACTTATTTCAATACTGGTTTGCAAACGTGAGCCCAACGTCTGTGCATGCACTCAGTCTTCCGCGCATGCGCTTGGCTTAAAAAAGTGCCTTAAATGGGATGCTATAGAGCTGGGGCGGGTGGGCAGGGCCTCTTGTGATTCCCACTACCATTTGCATGAACTCTACTCGTCTGAACGAGTAGAACACCACCTCTGATTGGTTCCTCATTTTATTCATCTCTATTTACAGAAAAGACCACGTTCCATGTGTAATGACCATTGTGCTTCAGGTTCAAGAAGGAGTGAAATTGAGGAAAAGCCGTTTTGCTGCTATAACTGCTTCCCATGCCCAGAAGGGAAGATGGCAAGCGAGAAAGGTAAAATGAACAGCATTACCTGTATAGAAGCAGCCATTCTATGCAAAGACTGTGCAGAAGAAGGAGTTCTAGTTCAGAAGATAAAGATAAAGGTGCTAATTTAGATGAGCAAAATAATTTCCCATCCAGTTTCCTATTACCTTCCCAGAAACTTGGAAAAGAAAGAACTTTGTTAGCTCAATGATAATAACAATAGCACTTAGACTTGTATATACCACACCACAATGTCTAAGTGACCTTGGAAGGTTGGATGACTTAGTCAATCTTGAGCTCAATCAGGATCAAACTCCAGGCTAGGGGAAGAATTAGCCTGCAATACTGCATTCTAACTATTGCACCAACAGTTAAAGATACAAAGAATTTTTTGGGGAAAGGAAAAGATCCTATGAGCAATCACTGGTTTTTAGAATGAAGGCTAAACATGTGTTGCTATATTTAAATTGAATTAAATCCTTTGCTTGGATATTGGCTGTCTCCCATTACATATACATTCAAATTTATATAATTTATTTTCTTATATCAATAGTTTCCTTGACCGTATTACAGAAGTGGTTTATTAGTGTCTTCAGTCTTCCCAATAGCTTTATAGAAGACTCAGGCAGTCTCCTAAAAAGTGGTACACCACTTACTTCAGATAATACTGAAGTAAGCAGAATCTTCTACCTGTAATAACAGCATTTTCTTTCTCAGATATGGATGATTGTATACCATGTCCAGAAGGACAATATCCAAATGACAACCATGACTCGTGCCTTCCAAAACACATAGTTTTTCTGTCTTATGAAGACCCATTGGGGACCAGTTTGGCCACTACTGCAATTTTCTTTGCTTGCATTGCCACTGTGGTGCTTGGCATCTTCATCAAATACCAGAACACTCCCATAGTCAAGGCCAACAACCAGAACATCACCTACCTTCTTCTCATCTCCCTTGTGCTCTCATTCCTTTGCAGTTTATTATTCATTGGAAAACCTGAAAAGGTGACTTGCCTTTTACGACAAACTGCTTTTGGTATCGTCTTCTCAGTAGCCATTTCTTGTATATTGGCCAAAACCATCATTGTGATTTTAGCTTTCATGGCTTCAGTGCCAGGATCCAAGATGAGGCGATGGCTGGGCAAACGATTAGACAATTACATTGTTGTTTCCTGTTTCCTCGTTCAAGTTGCTATTTGCATTGTATGGCTTGCAACCTCACCTCCATATTCAGACACTGATATGAACCTAGTGGCAGATCAAATCATTCTGGGATGTAACGAAGGCTCTACCGTCATGTTTTACTGTGTCTTATTCTACCTGCTTTTCCTTGCCATTGTTGGTTTCAGTGTGGCTTTCCAAGCACGGCATTTACCAGACAGTTTTAATGAGACCAAGTTCATCTCCTTCAGCCTCTTGTGTTTTTGCAGTGTCTGGTTGTCATTTTTCCCAACGTATCTGAGCACCAAAGGGAAATATATGGTGGCTGTGGAGATCTTTTCCATTCTCTCTTCCAGTGCAGGGTTACTGGGCTGCATCTTTTTCCCCAAATGCTTCATCATTCTACTAAGGCCCGATCTGAATGATAAAAAGCAGTTGATGAGAGGCAAGAAAGAAGAACTATAATTCCATATTTTTTTAAGTTAAAAAAATACATTTTCATGTGTGTTCAGTAAAGACCACTCAAAACTGGAATTGCAAGTCATGGGGAAGTTATCTCTTCTGATTGCTCTAGACAGTTATCAGTATCGCTTACCACACACTTTCAAACAAATTAGTGGGGGGGAAATATGACACCAGAGATATCCACCTGCATTCTAATAAATAGAACACTAACAATGAATTACTTACTCCCCGGAAACAATGTTTTCATTTTCTTTCCTTTCTTCTAATTTTTTGTGAAATACTTTGAGAATACATTGATATGCCGCATTTTGAGAAAAGGGACCTCAATATTCCAGTTACATTATTGTATTCCTTGTCACTTTGGTATTGGTATTTGCTATGTCCCCCCCCCCCCCCCCCCCCCCCGCCCAAGACCACTTTTAATTATGAGAGTCACAGACAAAGGACAGGTCTATATATAAATGCAAATCCAGATCCAAGCACACCCATTGCTTCATTCCAGATTCTCAACAAACCTTGTTCATATACATGCACAGCATGTCTGCACTCAGCCTGATCCTTGGTTCAGGGTTTGTCCCTACCCCTGATGGCTATGCAGAGAACCAAGGCTAGTCTGTTCATCCTCCATGGAACTTCATCAGTATTGTTATTCTAGTTGATAATCATTTTCCTGTTGTAGAAAAAACAGGACACGCAAGCCAGCACTTCAGGGAAGGAATAGTTTATTTGTGCAGGTTCATAGCAAAGAAATGTCCTGAACCATGAGTGACAGGCAGGAAATCCCTTATATAGTTTATCGCTTCCTAATAAAGCCATCTGCTAGTTTTGGATACACCCCTCAAAATTTGCCCCCGAGTTACAGCAATATTATGTCTATAGGAAGTAATAATACATAGTCAGCCAATGGTCAACTATAGCATACATTTGGGGAAGTAAATTGTTTCTTTCCAGACGGATTTTACAGTCAAGCCAGCAGATACATTAAAATAGAGACTTTTGCTTCAGCAGTTTTCATGTGCATACTTCCTAAAAGCAAACGTTTGCAATTTCTATATATGAACAGTTAAAGCTTAATATCATAAAACCCTAGTTTGGTTCAGGCTTGAGGCCTACATTGGTTCAGCCTGCCACTTCATTCCAACTGATTAGACAGTCAATCCTCATCTTTTCACAAAAGCACCTGAGGAAAAACTGTAAATATCATGAGGACCACATCTACTTTATTTACGTTTTAATTTTATGATGCTTGTGTGCTCCGTTTCTTTCATAAGATTACAGTTATTTTACTGAAAAAGTGAGTCTCTAACACCACCGATGGAAGAAGCCTCGAGACTTGAGTTTCGTCAAAGTTCCATTTGATTAGAGATGTCATATTGGCACATATGGGAAAACTCGAATCTGAAAGTTTCAGTGTAAAATGTGTTTTTATTTTCCATTTTTCATTTTCATACAGTCCCATATATACTGTGCATAACCGGGGCCATACAACATTAAACAATAAACATAGCAATTCCTCTTGTCAACAATACCCCCCAAAATAGAAACCCAATATACCTCTTTGACCCTCCATACACCTCTTTCTTCCGCCCCCTCCAACTTTCCATCTTTCCTCCATCATTCCCCTCTACCCTACTTCCCACCCCCTCTACCACTCCTCTCTCACAGTCCACTCCCTCCCTTCCTTCTCACCCTCCCTCCCATCCTCTCTCCCGCCCTCTCTACCCCTCTTTCTTCTATCCCACTACTACTCCCTTTGGTGTATTTCTACTATATGTCAATATATTCAGCTTGTCCTATTTTTACAGTGAAATTAAAGAGAAACAGTATGCATGTGAAATCGCATTACATTGAAATCTAACACATACTATATATCCCCCTCCCCCCTCCCCCCAAATACCCCACCTCCCTTCCCCCCTGACTTCCCAGAGCCCGTACACGGTATAGATTTTTAACAAACACAGTCTAAAATATATTGAGACAACAGAAATAAAAAAAGAAGATAATAACATCTCTACATTGAACTCAGCTTCTTCCTGTTGCACTAACTTTGAACAGTTTAAATTATTCCTGTTCTTAAGCATAGGCTATCTGGAATTTCTTAATCCCGTATTTGTTTTGTATATAGTCAATCCATTTTTTCCAGTCTCATTTATATCTCTCATTTGAATGATCTTTAAGATATGCTATAGAATCCATCTCGGCTAGGTTTGTAACTTTCAATGTCCATTCTTGAGTTGTAGGCAAGTCTTCCTTCTTCCAGTATTGCGCCATCAACAGTCTTGCTGCCTTTATTAGGTGCAGAACCAAGTTAGTCTCTACCACTGTAAAGTCAGTACATATACCTAGTAAAAATAACTGAGGAGTAAACTTTATCCTTCTTTTAAAAATATTTTGCATAATCCACCACATTTTTATTCAAAATGCCTTAACCTTTTGACAGGTCCACCATATATGAAAATATGTAGCATCGAGAGAAACACACCTCCAACATTAAGGCTGTACATTTGGATACATAGAAGCCAGCTTTTTAGGATCTAAATGCCATCTATAGAACATCTTATAAAAATTTTCTCTCAGGTTTTGTGCTTGTGTAAATTTCACATTTCTTACCCATATTCTTTCCCATGTGTCCAATATTATTGGTTCCTCAATATTTTGAGCCCACTTTATCATACAGTCTTTAACTAATTCTGTTTCCGAATCCATCTGTATTAGTACATTATATATCCTCTTTATATGCATTAAACTTTGATCTCTTATTTGTTTAAACAGGTTATCCTCAACTTGGATAAAACCAATTTTTTGGTCTATTTTCCATATGGCCTGTAATTGCCCATACTGGAACCATGTTTGAACTACCTTCTCCTCTTTCAATACCTCTAAAGATTTTAATTGTAGTGCCCCACTTTCCAAAATAAGAAGCTGTCTATAAATAGTTCTATCCTGTTTTTGTGCTATATTCATATTTTCAATTGCATGTCTAGGAATTGCCCACATGAGTATCTTGTCATTTAGTTTATATTGGTATTTTTTCCAGACCCCCAGTAAAGCATTTCTTAAAATATGACTTTTAAAATTCTTATCCAATTTTTTGTTGAATAACAAATAAGCATGCCAAACATATACCAGATCGTGTCCCTCGATATTCAGTATTCTATCGTTGGTTAAATGAGTTCAATCACTAATTGCAGATGGCGCCACTGCATCATAATATAGTTTTAGGTTAGGTAATTTCAAGCCTCCTCTCTCATGTACATCTTGCATTATTTTCATCTTTACCCTCGGCTTCTTTCCTGCCCATAGAAATTTGTTGTTACCCTTCTGCCATTCTAAAAGATTCGCATCTTTTTTAAGTATAGGTAACATTTGGAAGAGAAATAAAAATTTTGGTAAGATGTTCATTTTCACTGCCGCTATCCTACCCAGCAAAGATAAGTGCAATTTCTTCCATTTTTTATCTCTATCTGTATACTATGCCAAAGTGGTTCATAATTGTGCTTATATAATTTCCCGTTTGAGGCTAAAATATTAACCCCAAGATATTTGACTTTTTTGACTACCTCACACCCTAGCATCCCTCCTAGTTCTTCCTTTTGTTTAGTATTCATATTTATAGCTAATATTTTTGTTTTTCCTAAATTTATTTTAAAACAAGACACTTGACCATATTGATTAATCGTATTCATTAAAACCATACTAGATTCCTGCAGTTGTTCCAATATTATGACCAAATCATCCACAAAAGGCATGGACTCTATATTCTTGCTGCCTAATCCTGATCCCTTTTAGACCATCCAGGCCCCGTATTTTATTCAACCATACTTCCAAAGTTATAATGAACAATAGTGGGGACAAAGGACAGCCCTGTCTTGTACCTTTTCCATTTTGAAAAGGGTCTGTTAAACTTCCGTTGATTATGATTTGAGTTGTTTGCTGTTGGTATATTGCTTTAATTGACTGTAAAAAGCTATCTCCTATCTGCATTTTTTGCAATATCTTCAACAGAAATTGCCAGTTAACTCGATCAAAGGCCTTCTCAGCATCGAGAAATATGAACGCAGCAGGAATTTGGTTGTTCTTTCCCAAATATTCTAATGCATTAATAATTAGTCTAACATTACTCTTCATCTGTCTCCCCTGTATAAAACCTGTTTGGTCGGTGTGTATCAATTGTTGAATAATCAACATTAACCTATTTGCTAGTATTTTAGTAAAAATTTTGTAATCTACATTAAGTAATGAGATAGATCTATAATTTTTTGGTTGGGTAGTATCTTGATCTTCTTTGGGTATCAAAGATATAAACGCTGTCTTCCAAGATGGAGGCACTTTACCTTCCGTTTGGATCTTATTAAATATTTCTCTAAGAGGTTCTACCATTTCTAACTGGAAATTTTTATAGTAAACCACTGTCAAGCCATCTGTACCTGGCACTTTCCCTAACTTTAGTTGCTTAATTACCTGCAAAATTTCCCCCGATGTTATTGGTTGGTTCAGCTTTTGCCTGTGCTCTTCTCTAACTAAGTATTTATCTAAGTATTTGTCTATATCTAAACCCTTAATTTTATCCCCTTTATACAATTCTGTAAAAAATTCCCAAAATGCCTTTTGAATCTCCTCCTGTTGAAACACCTCCTTCCCTCTATAAATCAGTTTGGTTACATTTCGAGTTTTCCTTTTTTTTCCTAATCTGATAAGCTAACCATCTGCCAGGTTTATTTGAATTACAAAATGTTGTGTTTTGCATATAATAAACTAGTGGCTATCTGGTCAGAGATCAACATGTCAAATTGAGATTTTAATATAGTAATTGCTTCCTTAATCTTTGTATCGCCTGGATTCAACGTTAACTCCAACTCTTTCCTCTTAATTTCCTCTTCCAATTCTGTTCGTTTTAGCCCTTGTTTATGTCTATGTATTTTATTTATATTCATCAGTACTCCTCTCACATACGCTTTCCTTGCATCCCATACAAATTCCATAGGTGTACCCTTATTCATATTCAAAACAAAGTATTCAGATAACAATTTTTTACAATCATTAATGTACTTTTCATATCTGAATAAGTTTTCATTCAGCCTCCAAGACCTTCTTGCCTGCACTGCCCTTCCCAATTCCATCCAAACTGGGTTATGATCTGAAAGGACCCTAGCCACAATCTTTGTCTTCTTCACCCTAGAAAGTAAATCATTAGTGATTAGTATAAAATCAATCCTTGAAAGGGATTGATGTCTATCAGAAAAGAAGGTGAAATCATATTCCTCTGCATTTCTTTCTCACCAAATATCTCTCAATTCAAAGTCGTCCATCATGTCAAAAAATGGTTTGGGTAGCTTAGCTCGCATTTTAGTATTTGGGCAAGAGGTCTTCTTATCTCTTTTAGTGTCAATCACACCGTTCCAGTCACCCAATAGTATACAAGACTTATAGTCTCACTGTACTAATTTAGCATGAAGATTTCTATAGAATCCATCTTGCTGTTGATTAGGAGCATAAATTCCCAAAAGTAATGTCTTTTTCCCTTCTAAGATGAGATCTAGCGCAATATATCTTCCAAAGGGATCTGCTTCAATTAGTTCAGCCTTAATGTCTTTTCTTAAGTATACAACTATACCATTTTTCTTTTCCATTGCAGAGGTCACAAAATGTTGACCAAGTTTGGGGTTAAGCAAATATTTTTGATCAGTTGATTTGATATGAGTTTCTTGCAAACAAATTATATCATTCTTGAACTGTTTAAGATAGTGAAATATTTTCTTTCTCTTCTGTAGAGAATTCAGTCCATTGGCATTCCATGTTAAAATCTTAGTTGTCATCTTTGGTTACCTGAAGCTTTTTTAGAACCTCCTGCATGGCCTGTTTAACCTTTGGCCTAGCTCCTCCAACGGCTTCTGAGCTTGTTGCTGTAACTCCTTGATCGATGGCCAATAATTGTTGAGGTTGTTGCCTTTTAGCTTGTTTTTCCATTCGTCTGGTAGTCATACGGCTGGGTCTTTGTTCCATGACACCTTGCCCTTCCGGGAAGGGAAGGTGGTACATCTTGTCTGGTAGTTGTGTGGTTTGCTGTCTATCTTGTCCTTCTTGTGGTCTTTCTCCAGATTCAGATGGTGCAGAGTGTCCCGCCTTCAGAATATTGTGATAAAAATCTCGAGCTTTCCATACGGAGTTGAGACGATATCTTTGCTTGTCAAATGTAATTATAATACCAAATGGTACATCCCATCTGTACTGTATCTGACGGTTTCTGAGTTCTTCCACTAAAAAAGCATAGTCTCTCCTGGCTCTTAGCATTTGAGGTGGTATTTCTTTCAAAACAATCAAATCCTGGACCCCAATTTGAAGCTTGGTGTTATATGACTCTTGTAGTATCATGTTTCTGAACTCTCTTGTTGTGAAGTATATAACTACATCTCGGGGAAGTTGCTTCTGTTTTGCCGCCCAAGAATTAACACGATAAACTTTATCGATCTGCCAGTCAAAGTTGGACCCCGGTCTTCCCACCAGACAATCAAAAGCCTCTGAAAAAATCTGTTTCAAGTTCTCCTGTTTATCCTCACACAACCCCCTGACTCTTAATGCGAGCTCCATCTGCCTGCACTGTATCATAATAATTTGTTTTTCAGCGTTTTCAACTTTTTGTTGCACCACCTCAGTTTTGGATGTCAAATTGGTATTAGCTTCATTAAGAACCTCTAGGTTATCTTCAATTCCAGAAACATGTTCTGTCAGTACAGTTACAAGTCCCAGCATATCATCGTTTATTTTGGCAATCCTACTATCAAGTTTATCATATAAGTCCGCTTTAAACTCTTTTATTTCCCCCTTTATCTCTTCTCTGAATTGCCTGAAGAGTGAGGTATCTGTCAGATGTCTAGGCAGATAACGTGACCAGAAACCCGGGAGCAGCTCTATTAAGCTGCCACCATCAGCAAGGTCCCACCCAGGAATCTGAAAGTTTCTAGGTTTTCCCCAGCCAAAAGAAAGTTCAAGTCCCTGCCCAGCTCCCATATGTCCATCCAAGATCCAGTCAGGCCCCATGTAAAACTGGAGATGCCACCCAGTCACCTCATCTCAGCTGCAGGGCAAGGTGGTCTTGACTGTGTGAGAAAATAATGTTAATTTGACTATATGTCACCCACACTCTGTATAATCCCCCCTCCCATTTTCCCACAGTAGAAAATGTGGCAGGCCTGAAGTCCCAAAGCTAAAAGATGGCTTCCAGCTCTGACAATGAGCTCATCATTTGATGTGCCTAATTTGATTGTGATAAAGGAGATAATTATTGTATATCTACACTAGGATAACTGATATTCCCCACATATTACAAGTGTAAAAATTGTCGTAGTTTAGAAGTTGCCAAACTTTGACCACTTTCTGCAAATTAAAGTTCTATTCCTTCTGCAAGATGGTATGTCCTATCTAACTTTTTTTTTTTTTTTTGCTCTTTTTTTCTTTTCCTTTTCCTTTCTGGATTTACCTTGTCATGAATAATAATAAACCTGATGCTTCTTTGAGGCCTATTGTTTGCCCTGAAAAAAAATGTACTATCTAAAAGATAAAAATTGTAAATTCTCAATCACCAATATTGAACCATCACAGGAAAGGAGTTGAAGGACACTTCTTTATAGTTCAATACATCAATATGAGTTTATTAGTTATCAATGTCTTTCAATTTCAACACTCTTGCTCTTAATAAAGATGCACAGTCCATAGTATCTATTATAAAATGTGAATAATAAGAATGGATATTTTATCATATTTTGTGAATGTGTAGTAAGCTAGATTTTTTTCCTTGTTAAATTTCTTATTAAATTTTTATATTTTATATAACCAACCAACACATTGTTCTTATTGTTTCTGGTCATTGTTGTTGTCTGGTTATTATCTATCTATCTATCTATCTATCTATCTATCTATCTATCTATCTATCTATCTATCTAACTATCTAACTATCTAACTATCTAACTATCTAACTATCTAACTATCTATCTATCATCTATCATCTATCTATCTATCATCTATCTATCATCTATCTATCTATCATCTATCTATCATCTATCCATCCATCCATCCATCCATCCATCCATCCATCCATCCATCCATCACACAATAGCAATAGCACTTAGACTTATATACCACTTCATAGTGCTTTTACAGCCCTCTCTTAGTGGATAACAGAGACATTATCTTGCCCCCAACAATCTGGGTCCTCATATTACCCATCTTGGAAGGATGGAAGTCTGAGTCAACCTTGAGCCAGTGAGATTTGAACTGGTGAACTAGCAGTCAGCTGAAGTAGCCTGTCTGTCTGTCTGTCTTTCTGTCCTTCCTTCCATCCATCCATCCTTCCTTCCTTCCACCCACCCACCCACCCACCCACCCACCCTGGGCTGCAGTACTGCACTCTAACCACTGCACCACCAAGGCACATTATTTTTCCTATCTGAGTCTCTTTTAGTGAAGGAGACAATATATACATATATGCAATTACATACATGCATTTCTCATGAGTTCAGAAATTAAGATTATACTTGTTGATAAACATCAACATGTTGACTTCTGAAAAGATTATTGTGAACTCAGCATTCCATAGTGGGCACTATTCCCCCATTTGACCATGATTATTAAATAAGTATGATCCATACTTATGATCCATATCATATGTCCTCTTCCTATGAACATTCCCTTGGGACAGGAGGGTGATACAAAAGTGAACTATATTCATACTTCATGCTTCAAGCAAAAGTGGAGCAAGTGAGTGGCAAAGCTATGCTACTGTCATTACTGGAAATAGATATTGTTTAGGTCTGGCTTTAGAGAAGCTGAGCATTGCCACTGGTATGAGCAGCATTTTAATATCAATAAGGGAGCAAGCGTGCTGGAAGAAGGCAGGAACACTCTCAGACAAAGTGGCCATATTTGTAGCTCTGATGATAGCTGTAGAAGCTCTGCTTCATTCTCCGCACAAAGGCCCCAATGCTAAGTATCCTGTTGGTTAACCTCTTTCTAGTTTCCGAAGAGAAGGTGTGGGAGGAGTAACCATTGGGTATTAACCTAATCTGATTGCCTATTGGAGATTGAGGAAATCTTTGGAAGCCACACCTCCTGCTGGTCCGGTGGCCACCCACTTTAACCTCAATCTTCGGCCTGATCGGAGTGTTTTTTCCTGCTCTCCTTTCTATCCGAGATTCAGGAGTTTTTTTCTCTCAACAAAGCCTCAGCAAGGAATTTCAATTTAAATTGACCTCACCTGCCTTCTGCTGTGCTCCATGCCGCTCACTCAAGCCTCGGCTTGCCAGCGTGTGCGCTCAGAGTCCTGCAGGGCCACCCAATTTTTCCAAAGGGGGTGGAGGCCCCAGGAAGGCCCAAGATCACAGAAAAACTTCCAGGCGACGATCGGAGGACTCCAGAGAAGCTGGAGAACCCAGAACCCTTCCAGGATTGTGAAGAGGGTTCCAGTGGAGGAAGGAGACTCCAGACGGCACCAGCAGTCGCCATTTTGAATCGTCGCCATCTTGGGAGCATGTGGGAGTGCGTAAACAGCGTTCCGACGCCGAAAGCGCTCACGAAGCCGTAGGAAGCCGGAAGAGGCTTCCTTTCTGCTCTGCCCCACCGGTGATCCAGGGGGAGAATTCAGGGCCTTGCCTGCCGGCAGCAGCAGAGCCTGCAAGCGATCAGAGAGAGGCGGATCCTATCCCTAGGAAGGCAATTTACTTACAGCTGGCTGCAAAAGGAGCACGTGGGTGAGCAACGAACCGTGAGTAATGGCGGAGGCAACTAGGAGCAAAAACTCTAGGCCCAGAGCCCTGGGGGGTGCGGATCCAGAGGAAGGGCCCTCCAGAGCGAGTCCCCCTGCTCCCAGAGGCAGATCACCATCTAGGAGGGACAAAGCCAGGGCCCCCAAGAATCCATCCCCCAGGAAGGAGGCCAGAGCAACCAGTTTTTTTTTTTTTTTTTTTTTTTTTTTTTTTTTTTTTTGTTTTTATTAATATTTGTATGCCGCCCTTTTCCCTGAGGGGACTCAGGGCGGCTCACACAAAATCAGGGGAGGGGAAAACAAACATTGACAAAGAAACATATAGTAAAATAGTCAGCAACATACATTCATCATTCGGGAGGGGCAACTATCCTTGTCCCCAGGCCTGACGGGCTAGCCAGTTCTTAAGGGCTGTGCGGAAGGCCTGGACGGTGGAGAGGGTACGAATCTCCACGGGGAGCTCGTTCCAAAGGGTCGGGGCTACTACTGAGAAGGCCCTCCTCCTTGTAGTTGCCAGCCGACACTGGCTGGCCGATGGGATACGGAGGAGGCCTAATCTATGTGATCTTATTGGTCGCAGGGAGGTAATTGGCAGGAGGCGGTCTCTCAAGTATCCAGATCCACTACCATGTAGGGCTTTATGGGTGACTAGTAGCACCTTGAAGCGCATCCGGAGATCGACAGGTAGCCAGCGCAGCTCGCGGAGGATAGGTGTTATGTGGGTGAACCGAGGTGCACCCACAATCACTCGCGCGGCCGCGTTCTGTACTAGCTGAAGTCGCCGGATGCTCTTCAAGGGCAGCCCCATGTAGAGCACATTGCAGTATTCCAGCCTAGAGGTCACAAGGGCCCGGGTGACTGTTGTGAGAGCCTCCCGATTCAGGTAGGGTCGCAACTGGCGCACCAGGCGAACCTGGGCGAAAGCCCCCCTGGTCACAGCCGTCAAGTGGTGGTCAAACGATAGCTGTGAATCCAGGAGGACTCCCAAGTTGCGAACCCTCTCTGAGGGGTATAAAATTTGACCCCCCAGCCTGAGTGATGGAATATTGATCGAATCTTTGGGAGGGAAGCACAACAGCCACTCGGTCTTTTCTGGGTTGAGCACAAGCTTGTTAACCCTCATCCAGTCCATAACGGCTTCAAGGCCTCGGTTCATCACGTCTGCCGCTTCATTGAGTTGGCACGGGGCGGACAAATACAATTGAGTATCGTCCGCATATTGATGGTATCTGATCCCGTGCCTGCGGATGATCTCTCCCAGCGGTTTCATGTAGATGTTGAATAGTAGGGGGGATAAGACCGAGCCCTGAGGCACCCCATAAGTTAGGGGCCTAGGGGACGATCTCTGCCCCCCCACTAACACCGACTGCGACCTGTCCGAGAGGTAGGAGGAGAACCACCGCAAGACGGTGCCTCCCACTCCCACCTCCCGCAGTCGTCGCAGAAGGATACCATGGTCGATGGTATCGAAAGCCGCTGAGAGGTCAAGGAGGACCAGGATGGAGGAATGTCCTCCATCTCTGGCTCTCCAGAGATCATCGGTCAATGCGACCAAAGCGGTTTCAGTGCTGTAACCGGGTCTGAAGCCTGACTGGAAGGGGTCTAGATAGTTTGCTTCCTCCAAGGACCGTTGGAGCTGGAAGGCCACCACCTTCTCAACAACCTTCCCCAGAAAGGGGAGGTTGGATACTGGGCGATAGTTATTGAGAACAGCTGGATCCAGAGATGGTTTCTTCAGGAGGGGTCTCACCACCGCCGCTTTCAGTGCGGCGGGGAAGTTCCCCTCCCGAAGAGAGTCGGTAACAACCACCTGGATCCAGCCTCGTGTCACCTCACTGCTGGTAGTAACCAGCCATGAGGGACACGGATCCAGTACACAGGTGGAGGTACTTACAGCCCTCATGGCCTTGTCCACATCCCCGGGGGCAACGTCCTGAAACTCAACCCAGAGATGTTCTACTTGATCCTCCTGTGCCTCGGCTGGAACTGCGGGGGTGGAGTCCAAGTCCGACCGAAACCGAGCAATTTTGTCCGCTAAGAATTGGGCATAATCCTCAGCTCTGCCCTGCAAGGGTTCCCCCGCTTCCCTTTTATTCAGTAGGGAGCGGGTTATCCTAAACAGGGCGGCTGGGCGGGACTCAGCGGACGCAACCAAGGTGGCTATGTAAGATCTTTTCGCTGCCCTAAGTGCCCTGGTGTATTCCTTGGTGCAGGTGGTTACCATTGCTCGGCTCGATTCGGACTTATCGGACCTCCAACGGTGCTCTAGGCATCTCCTCCGGCGCTTCATCTCCCGGAGTTCCTCGGTGAACCAAGGAGGTCTCCGGGATCCGCCGCCTCGGAGGGGCCGTAGTGGCGCAATCCGGTCGAGGGCCTCCGATGCTGCCGAGTGCCACGCAGCAACCAGAGTCTCTACCGGACTGTGGGCGAAAGTGTCAGGAATAACCCCAAGCTCCGTCTGGAACCTTAACGGTTCCATAAGTCGCCTGGGGCGGAACCACCTGGTCGGTTCCTCCTCCCTACAGTGGGGGTTTGGTCTCCGGAAGTCGAGCCTCAGTAGGCAGTGGTCTGACCACGACAGGGGTATGATGTCGTTCCCCCTCAGACCAAGATCACAAATCCACTGCTCCGAGAGAAATACGAGGTCAAGCGTGTGCCCCGCTGAATGGGTTGGGCCCCGAATTACTTGGGTCAAGCCCATGGCTGTCATGGAAGCCATGAACTCCTGCGCCCCATCAGAGTTTTCACCGAGCGACGGCAAATTAAAGTCCCCCAGGACCATCAACCTAGGGAACTCAATTGCCAGCTCGGCTACCGACTCGAGGAGCGAGGGGAGGGCTGCTGCAACGCTGTTGGGAGGCAGGTACGTTAACAGCAGACCCACTTGACCCTTGAGGTCCAACTTCATCAGCAGAGACTCACACCCGACAATCTCCGGAGCAGGGACCCTACGAGGAACTAACGACTCCCGGATAACAATGGCCACACCCCCACCCCTTCCCTGGGCTCTCGGCTGGTGCAGCACCTGAAATCCTTCTGGGCACAGCTCTACAAGGGGGACTCCTCCCTCTGGGCCCAGCCAGGTCTCAGTAATACATGCCAGGTCTGCCCTCTCGTCTAAAATTAAGTCCCGGACGAGAGGAGCTTTATGTACAACAGACCTGGCATTTAGCAACAACAGCCTGAGACCAGGGTCCTGACTACTTGCGCCATCTGGTCTCGGAGTGGGACTCATAGGGCCGGAAGGAGGGATCTCTGTAATGTAGCGAACCCTCCTTCCCCGGTAATGGCCTGCCCTAAAGTCCCCGCCGTATCTGCCCCTCCCTGCTATGACCGTAATACCCCGACCCTCTCCCGTGTCTCTGGACCCCTCAACCACCCCCATGGCCCCCGCATCTCCCGGCAGGTCCTCCGAATCATACATACCCATGCACTCCCCCAGACAATCCCCACCAGGGCCTCGGCCAGGGAGTACAGGGCAACCATCAGCCCTTCTCCCCCCAGATCACGCTCCCCACGCAGGGCCCCTGCCTGGGCTACACACAGATCACCATCCCCAGCCTCTCCAGGGGGATCTCTGAGAAGGCACAGCTCTCTTTCTCCTCCTCTCTCCCCTGCTCCCTTACTGGATTCGAGAGCGGATCCTTTTGGCCACAGAGCAGCCAGCCCAGCCCGGCCTCGCCTAGCACCTCTATCCCCTGAACCCAGGGAATATTCACAACCACCAGAGCTTCAACCTGCGCTGCCTGATCTAACCAGCAGCTTTCAGGACATGTTTGCCAGAGCTCTGGCCCAGGTTATGGCTTCTAGCTTAACTCAGCAGCCACAGGCTCCCAGGAGCAGGGCCCCCCAGGAACCCCCCAGAGGGCTGAGAGATCACCCTAGCACCTCAGCTGCAAGGGAAGCCAGGTCTCCCTCCCCATCCACGGCTAGTGAGGCATCCGACCTCGAGGAAGGAGAACTAAAGGATGTGGGGTTTTCGGAGGATGAAGACCTCCAGGCGGAGGAGGATTTCACCGTAGCGGGTCTTTCCCCCCCTCCTTATTCAGCTCCCTTTTATGCAAGACAGTAGCCACAGCTGATCTGGATCCTCCCCCGGATCCCCAACCCACAGCTGAGTCCTCGGGGAAGGGCAAAAGCAAGAGGAAGAAGGGGCCCTTCCATAGGCCCCCCATTGCTAAGGAGGAAATCCCCACCCCAGATATGTTTATGGAGGTGCTCAAATCTCAGTGGGTAAAGCCAGGGTCTTTTCCAACCCCAGGGGGGAATGAAAGAAGGTTTTATAATCTTAACCAAGCCTTTGCCCAAGCCTTGCAGGTTCCTGAAGTGGATAACCCGGTGGCAACCTTGGCATCTTCCTCAACAGTCGTAGCAGGAGACACCGCTAATTGCCTCAAGCCTGAAGATAGGAGAGCAGACATTGTTCTGCACAAGACGTTCCAGGCCATCACCTGGGCTATCAGAGCGGCCGCCTCTGCCTCCTTTTTTAATAGGTCCACGGTCCTGTGGCTGGAGCAACTGAGGGATAGGACCCCAGCCTCTGAAGTGCGACTCCTGCAGGACATCTCCAAGATGCTTGCGGCAACGCAGTTCTCGGCGGACGCCACCTTGGACGCGGTAAAGTATGCGTCACGTGCTATGTCTTCTTCAGTTGCTTCTAGGCGACTACTCTGGCTACATCACTGGCAGGCGGAATCCCGGATGAAGTGGCACCTAACCGGCGCGGACTACACCGGGGACAAGTTATTTGGGACGGCGCTGGATCCTCTCCTTGTGGAGGATAAAAACAAGCGGAAGATCCTCCCGTCAACGAACAAGCGGTCGGATTTCCGCCATGCACCGTACCCTAGGAGGACCTCCTACAGACCACCTGAAGGAGACAGCCAAGGCCAGAGGTACCAAAACCCCAGATTTCAGAGGCAGGGGGATAGACAATTTCAGAACAGATTCAGGGGCCAACACCAGGAGAAGCGGCCCTTTCGTGGTGGAGGCGGTCGCCCCTTCCGCAGATTCAAATGATCCGCCCCCGGATCACCCCATTGGTGGTCGCCTCTCCATGTTTGCAGATGCCTGGGAGTGTATCACATCGGATGAGTGGGTTCTCCAGACGGTAAGGCTCGGGCTTCGCCTGGAGTTCCGCTCCCTTTCTCCCAGTAGGTTCCGCACCTTCTCCTCCTCCTCAGACCCAAACAAGAGGGCCCTTAAGGCCAAAGCCATTAAACATCTCCTCGACATCAGGGCCATTGAGAGGGTCCCAGAGGGGGAAAAAGGGTCAGGATTTTATTCAAACCTCTTCCTAGTGCCCAAAAGCTCGGGGGGTTGGAGAGCCATCCTGGACCTTAAGTTACTCAACTCCAGGGTGGTATACCGTAAATTTAAAATGGCTTCTCTAAGATCCATCCTGGAGGGCATCCGGCCGGGCGACTTCCTTGCCTCCATCGACCTTACAGAGGCATACCTGCATATCAGGATCACCCCGGAACACCGTAAATTTCTGAGGTTCTCCCATGAGGGGAATCATTTCCAATACAGAGCCCTGCCCTTTGGGTTGGCCTCAGCCCCCAGGACTTTCACCAAGGTGCTAGCTGCAGCTGCTGGTCACCTGCGTTCCCTCCCTGTCCGTTTATTTTGCTACCTTGATGACATACTCGTCCTGGCCAGGTCCTCTGCCTCAGCTGCAAGGGATCTGAATACTACCATCGACACTCTCAGATCCCTGGGTTTCTCCATTAACCTGGAGAAAAGCCACCTTGTGCCCTCCACCAGGCTGCTTCACCTAGGGTCCATTATCGACTCTGTAGAGGGGGAGGTGTTCCTCTTTCAGGATCGGAAGGACAGCATCGTTAAGATGATTCATGAGGTTCGCAAGTCACGCTCTGTCCCTGTAGTTCTTCTTTCCAGGCTCCTGGGAAAGTTCATCTCGTGCATAGGGATCATCCCTTGGGCCCGACTGCATGCCAGGGAGCTCCAGTGGTTCCTGCTACCACATCAGAAGGCCGGGACAAGTGACGCGACCTTCAAAATCCAAGTATCACCCCAGGTGCTGCTATCCTTCCGCTGGTGGCTGTCCCCAGCTCTGAACAGAGGCTGCCTCTTCAGAGATCCACCAAGGATGACGCTCACCACCGACGCAAGCCTCTTTGGCTGGGGGGCCCACCTGGAGAACCAGATCGCCCAAGGTCGGTGGACTCCAACAGATCTAAGGCACAACATCAACTGGTTGGAGCTCAGGGCCATCCACCTAGCCCTCCGACACTTCAAGGACATGGTCAGAGGTCAACACATCTTAGTCCTGACAGACAACGTAGCAGCCAACGCACACGTGAACAGACAAGGAGGCACCCACTCCAAGGCTCTCCGCGACGAGGCGCTGCATCTGAGTCACTGGGCGGAGAAACACCTGGCGTCCATCAAAGCGGAGCACATCTCTGGAACAGAGAACCATCAAGCAGATTGGCTAAGCAGAGAGACGATCGACAACGGAGAGTGGCAACTCCATCCCTCGATCTTCCACAGGATCTGCGAGAGGTTCGGCCATCCGACGGTGGACCTGTTTGCGACGCCACACAATGCCCAGCTACCGAAGTTCGTCTCGAGGTTCCCGATCCCGGGAGCCATGGACACGGATGCCCTACACTGCAGCTGGCCACCAGGTCTTCTCTACGCCTTTCCCCCCCTTCCCCTCATCCCCGGGGTTTTGAGGAGGGTGGTAGCGGAGAGGGCAGATCTAATAATGGTAGCTCCTTTTTGGCCGCGCCGCCCCTGGCTGGCAGATCTGGTGGACCTGTCCACAGCTCCTCCCTGGAGGATACCAGCAGGGGAGGTGGCGCTTCACCAGGGATCCCTAGAGCACCCAGACCCGGAGTGGCTCCATCTGACCGTCTGGCGTTGAGCGGGATCAACTGAGACAGGCTCAGTTCTCCGAGGAGGTCATCAAGGTGGTAGAGGCATCCCGGAGACAATCCACCACCCGCATCTACAATGCCTCGTGGGTGGCCTTCTCAGACTGGTGCCAGGGTAAAGACATCTGTCCTACGACTGCCTTGGTTCCTCAGGTTCTGGACTTCCTCCAGGAGGGTCACCAGAAGGGCCTCGCCACCAGAACCCTTAGGCATCAGGTTTCCGCTCTTTCCACAGTCCTGGGGGGGGTGAATGCTCCCCCTTATCTCAACACCCGGTTCTCAGGCGTTTTCTCAAAGGGGCGGCGAATTTGAAACCCTCAGCGATCCATCGATTCCCCTCCTGGGATCTTCCCACACTCCTCCAGGCTCTAACGGAGGCTCCATTTGAGCCTCTGAAAGAGGTTTCCCTCCAGCTTCTGACCCTTAAGGTCGTTTTTCTGGTAGCCATCACTTCAGCCAGAAGGGTCTCAGAGATCAACGCCCTTTCCAGCAGAGCAGACCTCTGCACCTTCCTAGATAACAGGGTCGTCCTCAGACTCAACCCTTCTTTCATGCCCAAGATCAACTCCCCCTTCCACAGAGGGTTAGAGATCATCCTTCTGGACTTCTGTCCCCATCCCTCCGGGGAGAGGGAGAAATCCTGGCATAAGTTAGATGTTAGAAGAGCCCTACGCATCTACCTGAAGCGCACAGCTCCCTTTTGACGATTAGAGGCCCTCTTCATGTCTTTCCAGCCTTCCACCCGAGGGGCTAAGGTCTCCTTGGCCACCATCAGCAGATGGATCAGAGCGGCCATCTCACAAGCCTATCAGGCTCGGGGTCTTCAGGTTCCACAGGATATCACAGCACACTCCACTAGAAATACTGCCACCTCAGCCGCCTGGTCTTCCCAGGCCGCCCTAGAAGAGATTTGTCGAGCGGCCGCCTGGGCCTCCTCGTCTCCCTTCATTAAACACTATAGATTGGACGCCTACGCCTCGGCGGACACCGCCTTTGGCAGGAGGGTCCTTCAGGGCATCCTAGACTCGCAGGCCCGTCCATTCCCTCCCAGGACAACTAACTTTGGTATGTCCCAATGGTTACTCCTCCCACACCTTCTCTTCGGAAACTGGCAGTTGGACTTACCTGAACTGCATGTTTCGACGAGAAGTGTGGGAGGAGTCACTTCCCGCCCGTTATGGCGCCCTGCGCTGTGAAGCAGGGCCTGAGCACATCCAGGTTCAAGCAACGGCTAGGAAGAATTGGTATTGGCTGTTCTTTTTGCTTCCTTTCAGATGCCGTTCAGATGTTCGGTTAAAGTGGGTGGCCACCGGACCAGCAGGAGGTGTGGCTTCCAAAGATTTCCTCAATCTCCAATAGACAATCAGATTAGGTTAATACCCAATGGTTACTCCTCCCACACTTCTCGTCGAAACATGCAGTTCAGGTAAATCCAGCTGCCATTCTCCACAAGTATTAACAGCCAGGCCACTATATCATTGCAGGCATTTTCTCCCAAATCTACATTTTTTCGAGTCCAATCAGTTATGAAATGCCACTTTCTGAAGAAAGTTTTGATGACCTTGTGTAAGCAGCTTGGGTTTAAGACATAAAATGCAACTAAGTTCTCAAGTTTGTGAAACTGAACAGGTGTATCTGTGAGAGGGACACTGTTACTTCATCATTTTCAAACCTCATTTGATTTGAGAAAAAAAAAATTGTAATTGATTCATGCAGTTGACGTAAAATGCTGTGTTTTCCATGGATGTTTTTTTTTAATGTGGTTATGTCTAGATAGAATGTGCATTCAAAAAATGTGATCTAACTCAAACAATTTCTTGTGACATAGGATGCTTCCTCAAAATTACCACCACATTCTGACCTTGGCATTTGCTGTGAAAAAATCAATGAGAATGCCCAACTCTTACCCAACCTGTGTTTAGGCTTCCACATTTTAAACAGCCATTTCTTTGCAAGATGGACCTATCTTGCCTCTATGGAACTTCTATCCACTCCGGACAAATTCAGTCCTAACTACAAATGTGATTTTCACAATAACATTGTGGGTGTCATTGGGGGACCCAATTTTGATGTATGTTTCCATGTGACAAACATCCTGAGCATCTACAAAATTCCACAGGTAAGTGGTAACAAGGGAACAACTGTTAGGAAGAACATAAGTGTAAAATATAAGTGCAGTTTGGTTCATGGATGTTACAATATGGAAATCTCTTTATTAGAATTAGAATTACGGAGTTGGAAGGGACCTTGAAGGTCTTCGAGTCCAGACCCCTGCTTAGGCAGGAAACTCTACACCATTTCAGACAAATGGATATCCAGCATCTTCTTAAAAATGTCCAGTGTTGGAGCATTCACAACCTCTGAAAGCAAGTTGTTCCATTGATTAATTGTTCTAACTGCCAGGAAATTTCTCCTGCACTCACCGAACCAGTTGTTAAACCAACAGCATCCCACCACTGATCAACACCAGCAGAAATGTTCATACAGAATGATCATTTTACAGAAAAACAAAGCAAAATATTTTTTTTCAAAAATGAAAAAAAAACCACCAAAGACTGGGAACAGATCTACTATGGGATTAATAGGGTAAAATTAAACCTGAGTTTTGCTTTCAATATTCCAGATGATCTCACATCCTCTCTTTCTCCAGAGAGATTCAGAGGACCACTGCAATATGCACAACTGTCTTCAGGCTCCCCTCCCCCCCCAAGAGATCTTTCAAACATCTCACCTAAAGTTCTAACAGGGAATTTACCATATCTGAACTTCGTAATCCAGGCAACCAGTAGGTTGTAAGAAACGGAAAAAAAAAAACACCATCTTTTGCTAGCATCAAGGGTTTGCCTAGATTTGGTAGTCCAGATATTATGTCTAACTCATGTCTAATAACATCTCATCAAGGAGCTCAGCAGCACCACAGAAATGTTCATTTTCCGTACCTATCATTTTATAGAAAAACAAAACAAGAAACAAAGATTGGGATTAGATCTCCTGCTGAATTAAAAGCATAAAATTAAACCTTAGCTTTGCCTTCTGTTCTGATCCCCCTCGTCCTACACCAAAGCACACCGAGGCAGATACTTCAAGGACTTTATTAACAGACAGACAGGCCCTTGGCAGCAATCCAGCACAGACAAGACGTGGCAGCAATCCAGCACAGACTAACCTTGGCAGCAATCCAGCCTGCCAAACTAGCCAAGAGAGTTCTCCAACTCTAATAAATACGTTGACTCCTGCAAAGGGCGTGTGCACAATCATTCCTTTTATAGTCTTGAGAGGAGACCTAATTACCACCAGCTGAGTGCAATTATCTCCTGTAACTGCGCAACTGTTCCTTCCGCCTATTAGCTCTTTGGTGCTGGGCATCCAGGAACCCTTGGCTCTTCCCCACTGCTCCAATGCATGACTTCAGGATCACACTCCCTTGTCTCCTCCTCACTGGTCCAAGGCTCATGCGCCTCCTGGTGGCCAACCAGCCTCTCTGTGCCTTGCTCAGAGTTGAAAACCTGTCCAGGTCCTCCACATCCTCCATAGGGCCCCTCACTGTAGGAGTCTGGTGGCAGCTCCAATGGCTCCTGCTGGACCACAACACCTTCCATATCTCAGAAGGTGGTATAGATTGCATATGATTTGTATTATCTCTATACCAGCCAGAGGTGGTATTTGCCAGTTCTTCAAACTACTCAAAATTTCCGCTACCAGTTCTCCAGAACCTGTCAGAACCTGCTGAATTCCATCCCTTAGCTTATGACAAGCTATGTCAATGGGGAAGCCATCTTCACCCAAATTAACATGCTAAATTAGCAAAAATGGTGAGAAAGGTCAAAACTGGGGCAAAATGCATTTAACAGATGTCTCACTTAGCAACAGAAATTTTGGGCTCAGCTGTGGTCATAAGTTGAGTGCTACATATATATATATATATATATATGTGTGTGTGTGTGTGTGTGTGTGTGTTTTATTTTTGTTTTTTTAAAAATTTGTGATATATATATATATATATATATATATATATATATATATATATAGTTATAGTTAGTTATAGTTATAGTTATAGTTATAGTTATAGTTACAGTTACAGTTACAGTTACAGTTACAGTTACAGTTATATTATTTATATTTATATTTATATTTATATTAATATTATTTATATTTATATTTATATTTATATTTATATTTATATTTATATTTATATTTATATTTATATTTATATTTATATTTATATTTATATTTATATTTATATTTATATTTATATTTATATTTATATTTATATTTATATTTATATTTATATTTATATTTATATTTTTTATATTATTTATATTTATATTATTTATATTTATATTTATTTATTGTGTATAGATCTGGAGACAGTTTAGTTCACATTTTGAATGCTCAGAGTGTTTCTTTTTATAAGATTTTCATAAACTGGTTTAATTGGCTTAATTGAAACATAAGGTTTTTGTAATAACATTATGCTTAGACAAATTATTGTGGTTGCTTATACTATCACTAAAGACATGGTGGCTCAGTGGCTAAGATGCTGAGCTTTTTGATCAGAAGGTTGGCAGTTCAGTGGTTCAAATCCCCAGCACTGCATAATGGAGTGAGCTCCCGTTATTGGTCCCAGCTTCTGCCAACCTAGCAGTTCAAAAGCAAAAATGCAAATAGAAAAATAAGGACCATTTTGGTGGGAAGGTAACAGAATTCCATGCACCTTTGGCGTTTAATCATGCCAGCCACATGACTATGGAGATGTCTTCAGACAATGCTGGCTCTTTGGCCTTGAAATGGAGATGCACTGCCCCCCCCCCTAGAGTCAGGAATGACTAGCACATATGTGTGGAGAACCTTTACCTTTATATGATCACTATGTACTCCAGTCAAAGTAGAATTCTCCAGATGACCAAAGTGAAGAAACAATTTCTGCTTCAATACAAGTTAAAGATAAAAACAAACAGAACATCTGCTGAGTGGGCATTAAAATATAGTAATATTTATGCTTTGTTGTGTTTGGGAATTGTAGTTTGAGCTTTAAAGAAGTGGACTTTAATATGCCTTCTTGGGTGAGGCATATTAATCCAATTGGCCTTTTTGGTCTTTACTATAATAATTGAGCAAAGCATCCAGTGACTTGTAATTACAATTACCTCATTACACAAACAATTACTTCAAAAATCCATAATATCTAGATTCAACCCACTACATTTGATGTAGAAACTAGTAGAGCCGAGGTGGCACAGTGGTTAAATGCAGCACTGCAGGCTTCTTCAGCTGACTGCAGTTCTGCAGTTTGGCTGTTCAAATCTCACCGGCTCAGGGTTGACTCAGCCTTCCATCCTTCCGAGGGGGGTAAAATGAGGACCCGGATTGTTGTTGGGGGCAATATGCTGACTCTGTAAACCGCTTAGAGAGGGCTTTGAAGCGGTATATAAGTCTAACTGCTATTGCTATTGCTATTGCTATAGACAAAGCTTTGCTTGAAGAAAAAAAATTCAACGCCATACAGGAAAACAGAAATTCTTGCATATAGGAAAACAGAAATAATTAATATGAAACAACAATTTAAATGTCATCTATCAACATTTAAAAGTAAATACATATTGCTGAGGTTATTGTGCAGTAAAAGAGTTACACTCAGTTAAAAAAAACACAAACATGTAAGTATTTTCCAGAAATCTTCACAATGTGCTAGAAAAGAAGTTAGTTTTTTTTTTCATATTTTATTTTTGTGTGTCTGCCAAGGTTCCAAGTGATATAGTCAGGTCAGCTTCAGGCTTGACAGTGTCTTGTTTACAAGAACAAATACGTTTACAGAATGACAAATTGATTCTTAATCTGTTCATGTTCTTTCAGAAAAGACCCTATTCACTGTGCAATGACCATTGTCATCCAGGTTCAAGTAAGACCGAGATAGAAGGGAAACCCTTTTGCTGCTATAAGTACCATTCCTGTCCAGACGGGAAGATTGCAAATCAAAAAGGTAGGCTATATTTAGCTTATAACATCAAACATTCCTTGGTAACTGTGTGGAAGGTACCGTATTTTTGGGAGTATAAGACGCACCTTTTTCCTTCAAAAAAAAAAAAAGGGCTAAAAATCTGAATACAGCATTTTTTGCCTCCCGAAACCCTACCCTTTCACCAAGGCACATAGACTTTAGGAGCCTTGCAGAGTGCAGAAATGAGGGCAGAAATGAGCAAAAGATGGACTGGTTTTTGTTCAATTTTGCCCCCACCCAGCCCCCAGGAGCACTCTATAAGTCTCCTAAAGGCTATGCATGCTCTTTTTTGGCAAAAGGGCTGGTTTTTTCTTTTTGGGGGGGAGATCAACCCCCAGGAACACTCTACAAGCCTCCTAAAGGCTATTCATTGGTTTGTCTTATACTCCGGTGCGTCTTATACTCAGAAACATATATGTAATTATATATATGTAATTATGATATATGTGATTATTTCATGATATTTTTCAATGTGGTAAACTTAGTGTTATATATTTAGTGTATACTGATTTATTATGTAAAATGTATCATTTTGAGATGCTGCTTTGTGCAATGTTGATATTTTATTAATAGTACTTGGAGCTGTTTATTTAAGAAATTGTGTTCATTACACTAATCTCTTTCAGATTGTATACACTTAAAGGTAAAGGTAAAGGTTCTCCTCACACATATGTGCTAGTTGTTCCTGACTCTAGGGGGTGGTGCTCATCTCCGTTTCAAAGCTGAAGAGCCAGCGCTGTCCGAAGATGTCTCCGTAGTCATGTGGCCAGCATGACTAAACGCCGAAGGCACACAGAACACTGTTACCTTCCCACCAAAGGTGGTTCCTATTTTTCTACTTGCATTTTTTATGTTTTTGAACTGTTCGGTTGACAGATGATGGGACAAGTAATGGGAACTCACTCCATTTCATAGCACTAGAGATTCGAACCATCAAACTGCCATCCTTTCTGATTGACAAGCTCAGCATCCTAGCCACTGAGCGACAATGTCGCTAAGTGTATACACTTACAGCAACAGAATAAGAAGAAGTAAACAAAATAAATTAAAAAGATAAGCAAAAAATATGATTTGATCTAAATGTCTATGGGGATTCTCAATCATCCAGGTCATGGTTGTCCCAAAGGTTCTTTTTCAAAAGGCAAATGGACTTTCTTTGCTTTTTCCTTGAAGACATTCTTCTTCTCATCCAAGAAGCTTCTTCAGTTCTGAGTGAATCATGGAGAATGGAAGGATTTATATTCCTCCCAGTCATCTATTTGTTAGGATTCTTTCAGAGAGTTGTTGAGGCCAGTTGGAGGTTTATTTGTGCTTTCAGAGTCACCAGAATAGTGCAAATGGGTGTGGAAATTTCTTGGAACTGCTGAAAGGACTGTATTGTAAACAGAAGATAGGTAGTGTCATATCCCTGCCCCTCTGTTGAAAGGGGAAGTTCAATCTTAGTGTAGATGTCCTCTTTGCTACCTCTTTCAAACCAATAACCAGTTGACTGCAAGGAATATAAATTCTTCTATTCTCCACCATTTAATCAGAATTAAAGAAGCTTCTTGGATGAGAAGTGAAATATCTTCAAGGAAAAACAAAGAAAGCCCAGTTGCCTCTTTAAAAAGCACCATTGGGATAATTCAATCTACTTTGCATCAACTCACTTACTGTACCTCTTCCTAACATCTGCTTCTTATAAACCACCCGTGCTTTCACTACAACTGTATAAGGTAAAGGTAAAGGTTTCCCTCGAACATATGTGCTGGTTGTTCCTGACTCTAGGGCATGGTGCTCATCTCTGTTTCAAAGCTGAGGAGCCAGCGCTGTCTGAAGACGTCTCCATGGTCATGTGGCCAGCATGACTAAATACCAAAGGTACCCTGAACACTGTTACCTTCCCATCAAAGGTCGTTCCTATTTTTCTACTTGCATTTTTACATGCTTTCAAACTGCTAGGTTGGTAGAAACTGGGACATGTAATGGAAGCTCAGTCCGTTACATGGTGTTAGGGATTCAAACCTTACCTGTATTTGAGCTGTTCGGGGCTTCCGCGCACTTAGCATACGACACCTGTGCAATGGTCTGCCAAGCAGCTGGAGCATTGTGGAGGCATGGCAGAGTGTTGCAGGCAGTAAGCACGCTTGCGTGCACTGCGCATGTGTATGTGCGTGCTAAGAGTGTTCATGTGGTGAACCCCGTTGGCTGTTTTCGGCTGTGATGGCTTTCTGCCACCTTCTGCCAGCAAAAATGTAGACTTGTTTTTGCTGACAGAAGGCAACAGGAGGCTGTCATGGCTGAAAATGGAGCCTGGGAAGGCCATGTGCTAGCTTGCCTTCAGATGTTGTGGGGGCTTCATCACTGGAGGTTTTTAAGAAGAGACTGGATAGACACTTGTCTGAAATAGTATAGGATGAGAAGGGGGATGGTCCTTTCATGTTCTAATCTAATTCTGATTCTGGTCATGCTCATTTAAAACACAGAACCAGAAACCATTTCTGACATCTCTTTTTCTGTGCAGTTTCCAAAATATTCCGGTCAGAGGAGTGGAGTGGGGGGAAACAACATATTTTTCTGATGGAAGGTTTCCGAATTGAAATATACTGATGGTCAAGATATGGGTATAGTTGATGTAGGAAAACATTTTGGGATTTGGGATTCAGTACCAAAGCTGAACCATATGCAAATTAAATAATTTTTTTAAAATGACTTCTTTAATAGACACTTGTTGAAATTTAAGATATGCTTCTAAAGAGCAGTGCAAGCCACAATTCTGCCCAACAGAAGGACATGTGGTAAATTAGTTTGCACAAAACAGACCTCCAGAGCACAATGCCATTTCTAACCTTTTCAAGAAATACCTTGTCAGCAATGAAAAAAAGTCTATATAATATTAGAGTTTATTAAGAATTTAAAAAAGGTTTTTAAAGGATGGGAATTGAGGCTAACTAAAATATTAGGCTTTAAAACACAAAGCATTTCCAAAAAACATTTTCAGTTAAGATGATTATGAAGCCTCAGGTAAAAGCTAGTTTGAAAGAAATCAGGGCCTTTCTTTAGCAAATACAATATTGCACTTAGATAACAGAATAGGTAAGTTTTCTCTTTGTGTTCTGGAAAATTTCAATTGATCAGCCAGATCTTATTCTTTTGATTGATTGATTGATTGATTGATTGATTGATGGCAAAGGATTATGCTTTTTGGTCTTTTTGCATAGCTATTTTTTTAAAAGGCAATACAGTTCTAGATATTTTAGGTGTTTCTTTGTCTCAGTTGCTGCTTACTATTCAGTTCTGGTCTCAGTAAGATGATAAAACATTTAGGGAAGAAGATGCATACAAGAAGTCCTCCACTGGATGTTATAATGGAGAAGATCTCCACAGTCACCATATGTTTTCCTCCTGTGGTCAGATAACTAGGAACAAAGGAGAGCCAAACACTGCAGAAAATCAACATGCTGAAGGTGATAAATTTGGCTTCATTGAAAGAATCTGGTAATTTCCTGGCAAAGAAAGCTACAGTAAAACTGACAAGGGCTAAGAGGAACATGAAGCCCAAGACACAGTAGAACATGATAAAAGAGTTTTCATTACATTCCAGAATAATTTCTTTTGCCATTAAGTGCATGTTGAAATCAGGGAATGGAGGAAAAGTCAACAGCCAAACAGTACAAAGAACTACTTGAATGAAGGAGCAGAAAAATACAATGGAAATGCCCAACCTTTTCCCCACCCATTTCCTCATAGTAGACTTTGGTTGGGTGGCCATGAAAGCTAAAATCACCACAATTGTTTTTGCTAACACACACGATACAGCTACAGTAAAAATGATACCAAAAGCACTTTGTCGAAGGAGACACATCATTTTGTGAGGTTTGCCAATAAATAGTAAAGCACAAAGGAAAGAAAACAAGAGAGACATGAGAAGGACGTAAGTGAGGTTTCTGTTGTTGGCCTTGACAATAGGGGTATCCTGGTACTTAATGAAGATACCCAGAGCCAACAATACAGTAAAAGAAGACAAGACAGAACAAATGGCTAAGGTGGTCCCCAATGATTCTTCATATGTTAGGTAGGTTAAAATTTTTGGAAGGCATGAATTCTGCTCCTTGTTTGGATACTGATCTTCTGGACATAGAAAACAGTCATCCATATCTAGGAAAAAGAAACAATATGATTATTCTGAAATTCAGCTGAAAGAACCTGAATGCACTGCTGTGAGTAGACCATAAAATTTGTTATTTCAGTTTGATGTCTTGGGTCTGTAATTGCTGGTATAGGGAACTATATACATAATAACTAATGAATAAATGTACAATACCAATAGTAGATTCTTTGAATGTGGTAGAAATTACAAGCAGAACACAAGCAGGAGAGAACAGTTAGTTTCATTTCAGAGTTCAGAGCAGACAAGCCCAGACAGACTTCTTTATTAAGTTTCTGCTTCAATTCTCTGCACAGACTCAGAAGCTGTAGACTAACCCACACCCTGACTCCAATCTGTTTCAGCTCCTATTGGCTGACTTAGTTGCTATGCCTATTCATTGGCTTACCTTGTTACCATGTCTCTCCCAATCATTAATATTCTAACATTCTTGACTGGCTGGTCTTATGGTGTTATGATTGATGATAGAGCTTAAAAGGCAGAATACACATCAATATCTTCATTCAAAACCCCAGGGGAATGATATAGTCCTTTAAATTGGTCCAGTTTTGCAGAAATTAAAATTGATAGGACGACTGTTAACAATTCCTTGATTATCCTGTATTTCATTGAATATCATGCCTGTCACTCATAATTAAATATAGGTGGAAATGATGACTGGGTAACCGAACCGGTAGGCACGGCATGCTCGTCACGCCCCCGAATCAGTTCCCCGATTGCTATGACATCTTTTTTTCACATGGTTAATGTTATGCACATGTGCAAAACTATTTAAAGGAAACTGTGTGCACATGCACACCGAACTGGCAGTAATGTCAGCAGAAACCCACCCCTGCACCACTGCCATTATATCATCACCTGCAGAATATAAATGTAAACCTTTTCCCCTATGTGACAAAGTAGTATTAAGATCTGTAGTTATATCAGAGAATACACTTACACCACATCTATAAATTATGAAAAAGAATATCTAGAAATAAATATCTACAGCATCCAGTATCAGTATATCTGGAAACTGAATTGCTTATCTTTCATCACTCACCTTTCAGATTGGAAATCTTCCCTTCTGGACACCGAAGACACTTATAACAACAAAATGGCCTCCCTTCTATTTTGATCTTAGCATAACCCAAAGGACAATAGTTATTACACAGAGAAAGTGGCCGGATCTGTTCATAAAGAAGAGAATGTTTTGCATTTTCCAACACTGTGTATTGATAGTTATTGCCTACAAACCTCCCACTTTGTATCAGGTTTATTGTGAAGATCATACAAACTAATCCAAGCCAAGCTTGGATTAGTTTGTATGATCATCAACTAACGTCCGTTAGATATTGATTACTGCTGTGATTAAAGTATATTGCATAATTATATGGTTTATGTATTGTAGAGGTCTTGAATACAGTAAGTCCAGAAATCCTATTGTTTTGGATTTATATTGGTTACAAATAATTTGTTCCATTTTTCAACACTGTATAACTATAGAATAGAGCAGAATAGAGTAGAATACAATAACAGAATGAGAAGAGACCTTGGAGGTCTTCTAGTCCAACCTCCAGCCTAGGCAAGAAACTCTATGCCACTTTAGACAAATGGTTATCCAACATTTTAAAAATTTCCACTATTGGAACATTCACAACTTCTGGAGGCAAGTTGTTCAACTGATTAATTGTCCTAACTGTCAGGAAAATTCTCCTCAGTTCTAAGTTGCTTCTCCCCTTGATTAGTTTCCACTCATTGCTTCTTATTCTATCCTCAGGTGCTTTGGAGAATAGTTTGACTCCCTCTTCTTTGTGGCAGCCCCTGAGATATTGGAACACTGCTATCATGTCTCCCCTAGTCCTTATTTTCATGCAACAGTTCTTCATGTTTAAGCCTCCAGTCCCCTAATCATCTTTGTTGCTTTTCTCTGCACTCTTTCTAGAATCTCCACATCTTTTTTACATTGCAGCAAACAAAACAGAATGCAGTATTCCAAGAATGGCCTTACAAAGGAATAATAAGGTGGTATTAACACTTCATGTGATCTTGATTCTATCCCTCTGTTTATGCACTGTAGAACTATGTTGGCTTTTTGGTAGCTGCTGCACACTGCTGACTCATATTAAAATGGTTGTCCACTAGGATTCCAAGATCCCTCTCACAATTGCTACTATTGAGCAAGGTACCATATATACTGTACCTGAGCATTTTGTTTTTCTTGCCTAAATGTAGAACCTTATTTTTTTCACCATTGAATTTCATTTTGTTAGATAGTGCCCAATGTTCAAATTTGTCAAGATCCTTCTATATCTTAAGTCTATCTTTGGAGTGTCTGCTACTCCTGCCAGCTTGGTGTCATCTGCAAATTTGATGAGTTCCCATTTTATCTCCTAGTCCAAATCATTAATGAAGATGTTGAAGACTACTGGGCCTTAAACAGATACTCAACTGCATACTTCCCTCCATGTAGATGCAGTTCAATTGAGAACTGCAGATCGAGTGTGGTTGGTCAGTCAGTTACAAATACATCTGGTGGTGATGCTGTCTAACCCACATTTTTCCACTTTATCTAGTAGTAGGCTATGGTCTACCTCATCATATGCTTACTGAAGTCCAACTAAATAATATGAACAGCATTCTTCTGGTCCACAAATTTTGTCACTTTGTCAAAGTGACTATATAAAAACTTTGTTTACATGGTTGTGTTATTTCATCACTTCTGAGATATTTAAAAAAAAAAAACTTGGAGGAAATATTGTCAACTAAAACTTCCTGTCTATAACGTTATGTTACATTAAATGTTACAAAGTTTCCTTGGAGCATTTTTTTTTGATACCACTATCCTGCAGGTTTCATCTATTCAGTTAAACATTGTTAACATATCCTGAATTATCCAAACCTGGTTAAATCTGCTTGGCCAAATGATTGCTTCTTCATCAATTTTTAACCTGTCCCCTTGGGAAGTCACAGAGCCTATTCCACCAATTTTGACTTTCAAAAAAGATTTATTTGCGAATGTAACCCAATTGATCACATCAAACCCAGCTTTTAGTTCTCCATTTTGATTGAAAGACAGGGTTTCTCCTGCAGTGTTATTGAAAGAGAGCCTTCTTACAATTTGATTGAACTACAAACCAAAAACAAAGAATAAAGGGAGGGGACAAACAATTCATCAGGATCTGAAAAATGAGGAAAGCCTACCTCCATTTCAGAAACATGCAAAAGAAATTACAAGAACATGTATTTTTTTACATGTAGGTTATATCTTAATGGAAGTGACTTGTCTCAATTTTGTGATAAATTCTCAATGGCATAGAAGCCTATTAACTGGCCACTCAATGATATGGAGACAAATTTATGCAATTGTATGTCAGATATAACATAATATAATGTTAACATAATGGAGAGAAGAATCCCCTATGACATGAGACATTACCTTCCATGCATGAAGTTTAAGAAGTTCAATAAGTCCTACTTTGCTGATTCTTGCTCTATATTTGAAGGTAGTTGAATAAGCCACATGTAATGCTTGTGCCAAAATATGGACTGCATTGTAGATGCTATAGCTGTGGCCAGTCATGTCCATTTCAAAAACAGATACAGGGAGGGTCTCTATCTTCTCCTCTCCAGTGCACATCAATGGATTGTCCATTAGGGAGTTGCTCTTCTCATCAACCATTGAACCCGAAAACACACATCCAAATGCCTCCTTCCAAAAACCCTATTAAAGCCATCTTCTTTATTAGAGTTTGGTTTTCTCATATGAAGAAATTCCCAGAATCCTAGGACTTCCCTTGAATGAACTGCAAAGGATAGAGCACCATGGAGAAAATCTAGGTCTTCCCATCTCTGAAAGGGAAGAGATGTGAAATCCATTTCAGCTGTCATAATCCAGATTTTACTATTTCCTTGTAATGGTATCTCTTCAAATGTTGACATTGAGTGAAACATTATCAAAATTATCATTACATCAATTTCACCTTTAACTAACACTGAATTAACAGTGCTATTTATGATATTGCTGTATGTTCGCATTCCTTCTTTCACCATATTGAAAATATCAGTCGAATAAGAAGCAGATGGGAATCTTTCAGCAAAAGTTTACCTCCATTGCATCTTAATAGTTTTAGATTTGGCCATTCTGTTCATCCAACAATATCAAGCATAAAAATTTAAGGCTAGTTGTGCACATTCTATAAATCTTTCTTTGCCTTAACCTTCCTTTGATTATTTTGTGGCTTCCTTTCCTGTGTAAAGCAGAACATTTAGAGCAATCTATTGTTTAAACTCAGAATGGGAGCTGATTTATTTATTAGGTATATTATGTGAATGCAGCAAGTAACATTTGGTACACCAGGAATTTTTTAGTCCATTTAATTTGAACATGGTTCTCCAACCTTACATTAATAACCATACAATTGAAAAAGGAATGACTGTTAACATATGTTTCTTAGATTTCAAAATAAAGTTGAAAGAAAAGGGTTCCTCTTGATTTTGGTCAGTGTTTACTTTATGATAGAAACAAATTCTTATCTGAATTAAATGAGAAATTTAACTGGATACGCCGCAGACATAGTTACCTGAGGAAACTTGTAGATATGCAGAATTGTGACTACGTGAACAAATATATCACTGTCAGGTCCTCCAATTATTGCTACTGGATATTTCTGAATGTCACAGTTGTAATTAGGTATTAATCTGCCTTTAGAAGAAAGGAGTTCCATTGAGGCATGATATACCTTTCTTGAAGTAAAATGGCTGTTATAGATTTGAAAGCCCAGGGTGACATTGGGTAAAATATAGGGAGTAGTATTGATCTCCTTAACAGCAAATACTAAAGCCATGATGTGTTGATAAATCTGAGTTATGACCCTGAAGAGAGAAGTACATGATCTGCTGTAACTCGTTTCTTGCAGAATATGGTATTTATTTTGCCTCTCCTTTTAAATACAATATAACAAGTTGATCCAGTCTATATATATGTAAGAAGAAAGTGGTATTCTACCGGTTCTGACTGATTCACCCAAACCTGTAGGGGAAATCACCGGTGGTTTTGCCCCACCCCCTGCACCCGCCCTGGCTGTATTACATCCTATTTAGGGACATTTTTTGAGCACCAAAAAGCAGATAAGGCACCAAAAATATAGACAGGGAAAAGTCCATAAAATCATTTTGCATATGCAGGGCCACTGTAAATATACAGCTATAACACATATAAGCAGCAATTATTTCATGCTCTACAGATGACTCAAGACTGCATGGTGATTTTGATGCAAAATATTAGCACACATGTAACTATATCGTATGCATAATACAATTCATACAATGCCCTTTCACTCACTCATCTCACTCATTCATCTTCAGGTCAATTTTACAGATCTCTCTTGCCATAACTCAATACTTACATACTTTCCTCAAAGAGATTGCTAGAAGGAAGTGTCTTAAAGTCCATCATCATATAAAACAGGAAGATCTGAGAAATGATGCTAGCAAAGTGGACGTCCCCTGACTGGTATTGCTTGTGGAGAATAGCCAGAGGATCTGCTATGCTGCATTTACTATGAGAAATGTGACACATCCCTTGTTCACAAAGTATTGACAGGAATGTTATGGATGCAACACATAGAAGAAAACTATTCATTCTTGAATGCAGGTCACTCTTTTTCCAGCTTGTCTTGTCTTTCTAGATTTTTAACTTATGTCTTAAAAAAAAACCTTTGCTGCGTGTTTCTGTATCTGTTTTTATATTTTGTTTCTGTGTGTATGGAGAAATTGGATAAAACACACATATGTTCTAGCAGTGGTTGACTGGAATTGCAGATGGGGATGTTTCAGGGGCAGGTATGAACAGATTTTGATCCATTTGGAATTTCTCCCTGTCCCCTGATTATAGGTATTTCCATGTCTTCATGCTTATACTGGTTATTACTATTGAGATAACCACCCTGAGGGACCTTGAACAAGAAGGAACAGTTTGTATCTCATGTCTCAAAAACAAATGCCTACTTAACACAAGGTGTTAATGGGATTTGACAGCGAGCCTCAAAGCAGCAAGGATGAAGAAAATTAAAAAAAATGCAGGCATGAAAGGTTTATTGCATTTATTGCATTTATATGCCGCCCTATTCCTGGAGGGACTCAATTAGTCCAAGTTATTTGCAATATTGTATTTTTAACAATGAAAATTAATTCTACAAATGAAGATTGATTGATTGATTGATTGAATGAATGATTTTTTTAAAAAAAATCTGACAAAGTAATATCATTTGTGCTATATCCATAACTGATCCCATGGGTTCCTTGAAACTAGGTTTACATGATTTGTTTATTTAATAGTTGGCTTTATTGATTTTGCAAAGTTTGTGTACAATGAGAAACTCCTGATTCCATATAGTGACCGAACACTGATTTCAGGAGCCACTCCCCCATGTTAAAACAAGAAAACAACAACAACAACAAAGCACACATAGTTGTTTTGCCCATCCCTAGGACAAACCCCATTGAAGCCAGGCTGTTCACATCCATCCCCCTCTGCACTGGAGACTATCTAGTGAGATTTCCTATCTTTCAAATGAATTATATTCTTCTTAGTGGAAATCACTTAGTTGCATCTTAGGTTTTGAAAGACTAATGAACTGATCTGAAAGAATTCTGAATAGGCCAAAACCATTTCTTATGTAATATAAGAATTAGATGTTTTTAAAGGAAAGGTTTAGATATTTTTCCTTCACCAGCATCCCCCTCCCTGTTTTTAGCAATGTGTCTGTCTCAAAAATGGAGATGAGGTCACATTCTTAAAATTTGCAAAAGAACACTATGTTAAAAAATATGAAATAAATATGAAAAGAATTTTTAAAAGGTGGCTTCCGATCATCATCTCAACAGTTATTCATTTTGCAGCAATATCTTCCCAGTAGTGAGAATTTTAATTCCTCACATGTAAACATCACTGTCTTAATATGTTTATTCTTTCAATAAGAAATCATGTCTGTATGTGTGTGTTTGTGTGTGTGTGTGTCTGTGTCTGTGTAAGAGAAAATGTGAGATTTTGGTCAGAGAATGGTGTTATAAAGGTTGCAATAGCAAGGAAATCAAAAGAACATATTGGTGGGAATATATGATTGTTTCAAATCATGAGACAACTTTGCTCTCCAACAGCTGTATCAAATTTTCTTTTCAACATTGCAGATGGCAGGACATTAAAGCAGGTCAAAGAGAGATGTCTGCATGGTGTTCCATGGGTGAAATGTTTCAGGAAGATTTTGCAATGAAGGTGGTCTAGGAGATTCTTATAGGGAGTTGTTTTCTCCTCTTAGTCATTTGAAAATACAACACTGTCAAGTGCTGTCATTTTGTGTCAAAAGAAAATAGTAAATATATAAGTATATATTCAAGAGTAAGATATAAAGGGATGGGGGAAACATACTTAGGATAGATTAGCAAAGGTAAGGGAACAAGAAATAATACCAAATTATATTTTGGGTATGTGGAAATACCATCCCAAGGAAGCATAAACTGAGATTTGAAAGAGACACCTACAATAATAGAAAAAGAAAGGGAGAGAGGAGGAGAGAATGAGAGGAAGATGGGGGAAAGAAGAAAGAGGTAAGGAGAGGAGGATAGAAGGGAGAGGAAGAGAAGGAGAGAGGGTAAGAAGGGGAAGAGTAGGAGTAGGAGAAAGGGAAGGGAAGAAGGAAGGGAAAGGAGAGGAGGAAGGAAGAAAGTAGAGAAGGGAGGGAGGAAGAAAAGAAAGGGAAAATAAGGTGGTGTTACAACAGGTGGAAGTGATGGTATATAAAGCAACCCAAACTGAATATTATTACCTATTAAATGAAATAAAAAATGTACAAGAACGACAAATGTAAAGAAGAATAACAATTATCTGAATGTATACTTAAAATAATATGTAATAGAATAAAAATTTAAAAAAAAATTAAAAAAGTTTTGGCATTTTATTATTAACAGAAGGCCAAAAGTGTCTTCATTCTGAATTCCATTCATTCTTATAGTTTAATTTTTAAATAATCAATAATATTCTAGCACATGCTCTTTGCTTCAAAATTAAAATACAGCAAAAGAAAAGTCCTGGAATCTTTTTGCTTCTTTAGCATCGTATGAGGGAAGATGCAATTCAATTCTTATTTCCTATCATCACCTTGTCCAAGTTCCAAATAGCATCTTCAATCAAATAAGAATCCGAGGCTAGAGGTTCCTCAAAGTTCCAATTTATTAGAGAAGCCATAGTAGCACATCTGGAAAAACCCAAATCTGAAGGCTTCCAGATTTTCCCCACCCAGTTTAAAGTTCAAGACCCTACCAAAGCACCCACATGTCCATCATCTGGTCCAATCAGTCACTCCCCAGAGGAAGATTCCTTCCAGTCATGCCACTCCAGGTGCAGAGAAAAGTTGACCTTGACACCCTTAGAAAGAAGGTTATTTTGACAGCATACCCCCCATGCTCCATACAATCCCCCCTCCCAGTTTCCCACAGTAGAATATGTGGCAGGCTTGAGGCCCACTGTAAAAATGACTTCCAAGTTGGACACACCTCCGATTCCAGGTTTACTCTAGCCAAGATCAAGGAAAAGCAATACTTTCCGCTTTTTATTATTTGAAAAACAGAAGAACATCTAATAAATCCCTTTGCTGAAAATAGAATGCTAATTATGCTAATACTAACCCTTTCAAGAAAAAAGTTTTCTCACAGAGGAAGAAAACTATATTACATGCTGATAAGAGTGGTTAAGAATTGTAAAACTTTCTTAGAAGAAGGAAATTAAGGATAAGGAAAATGTAGGCTTTAAGACAGTACATTTACCCCCAAAACAAGAAATATAGGCTCCACTAAGATGATTATTTTTCCTCATGTAAAACAGAATAGCAACTGATGGAAAAGGTTTATATATCTTTGTATGGCTAAATTAAAAAACAGAGTTTTAATAAAGTTGTTCAATTATTCCTTTTTCTTAGATGTTGCTTGCTATTCAATTTAGGCTTCAGTATGATAATATAGCATTTAGGGAAGAAGATGCATACAAGAAGTCCTCCACTGGATGTTATAATGGAGAAGATCTCCACAGTCACCATATGTTTTCCTCCGGTGGTTAGATAACTAGGAACAAAGGAGAGCCAAACACTGCAGAAAATCAACATGCTGAAGGTGATAAATTTGGCTTCGTTGAAAGAATCTGGTAATTTCCTGGCAAAGAAAGCTACAGTAAAGCTGACTAGGGCTAAGAGGAACATAAAGCCCAAGACACAGGAGAACATGACAAAGGAGTTTTCATTACATTCCAGAATAATTTCTTTGGCCATTAAGTGCATGTTAAAATCAGGGAATGGAGGAAAAGTCAACAGCCAGACAGTACAAAGAACTACTTGAATGAAAGAGCAGAAAAATACAATGGAAATGCCCAACCTTTTCCCCACCCACTTCCTCATTGTAGACTTTGGTTGGGTGGCCATGAAAGCTAAAATCACCACAATAGTTTTTGCTAACACACATGATACAGCTACAGTAAAAATGATACCAAAAGCACCTTGTCGAAGAGACATGTCACTTTATGAGGTTTGCCAATAAATAGTAAAGCACAAAGGAACGAAAGCAGGAGAGACATGAGAAGGACGTAGGTGAGGTTTCTGTTGTTGGCCTTGACAATAGGGGTATCCTGGTACTTAATGAAAATACCCAGAACCAACAATACAGTAAAAGAAGATGAAAGAGAACAAATGGTTAAGATGGTCCCCAGTGATTCTTCATATGTTAGGTAGGTTAAAATTTTTGGAAGGCATGAATTTTGCTCCTCATTTGGATATTGATCCTCTGGACATGGGAAACAATCATCCATATCTACAAGAAAAGATTCAGGTTACAACAGGATTATTCTTGAATTCACCTGGAAGAATCTGAATGATGTGTTTTGAAGAGACCATAAAGTTTTGTTCTTTCAGTTTGATGTCCTGAGCATGTAATTGCTTGAATAGGAAACTAATAAGCATATGAGTATGTTTTTTAAATTAAGCTAATCTGGTCATTCTGTAGTGAGTGCAAGTCTGGTGAGATTCTTGTAAATAGGCAAGTAGCAATAAATATACTGAAGGGTCCTTGCTGCCCTCTGAGCTTCCTTGTTTTCTTGAAGACAATTCATTACTCAAATTAGGCAACATCATCAGTGCTAGGAAGGAGTGCTGTTTGTTGTCATTCTATATTGTAATAGCTTGCCTTGTCAATGATAGTGGGGTGTGTGTGTGATCTGAGAGATTCTTTGGTTGAGCTATTTACTGTTGGCTTTTTTGGCAGTTTCTTGATTGTGGTATTGTTTACTTGATTGTTGGTCTGATGTTAACTTAGGAGTTAATCTATGCTAAGGTCTGGCAGTGAAATTCTTTCTTCTTCTTCATATGCATGCAACTTTATCAAAAGGTCCCTGACCATTCAACCTAATACAGCGCTCCTTACTCCCACTGATGATGTTACCTAGTTTGAGTAATGAAATGTCTGCAAGAAAACAAGCAAGCACCAAGGCTCCCTCATTTCAACACTGAGATACAAATTCTCCTTTATTAATAAATATACTGTTCTGATTAAGACTCAATGTTGTTCATGTTCCTTGCACCTAACACTGCTCTACCACCGTGTGTGTGTGTGTGTTTATGTGTGTGTGTGTGTGCAGCATATGTCTTTGTCAGAGTTTGTTGCAGAAAAATCAAACCCAGAAAGCACACACAGATAACTGATTCAGAGGGATTCATTAACTTCTTTATATACATAACTGATTAATAAATGCACAATACCAATAGAAGATGCTTTCAAAGTGGTAGAAGTTACAAGGAGAACACAAGCAGGAGAGAACAGTTTCATTTCAGAGTTCAGAGCAGACAAGCCCATACTCTTTATTAAGTTTATGTTCCAATTCTCTGCACAGACTCAGAAGCTGCAGACTAAACCAAACCCTGACTCCAATCTGTTTCAGCTCCTGAGTTCTTTGGTATGCCTATTCATTGGCTGACCTTGTTACCAAGTATCTCACAGTCATGAATATTCTAACATTCCTGACTGGTTGGTCCTATGGTGTTATGGTTGATGTTACAGTACATTTTTTTCCAATTTCTGTTTGTATGTGGGGGGGCAGGAGAGAGAACAAATTCTGAAGGTTTACTCCTTTTTTAACCAATCATGTTTCTGCCATAGTAAAGGAAGGATGGACTTCCATAAATATTTCTGTTTACATTGTGCCATTATGTTCAATAATAATTCACATTGCATATTTCAACTTAGAAATCTCAAATAGGACAGAGGGGAGGATAGGATTTTATATCCACAAGTGGCTTGTGATTTCGTCTCTGCATTATCTGAACACACTCCTTTTTCCTGGGAAGACAAGATAGCTTGAAAATGTTGCAGATAGGTTGGTGCTCTTGTGTATTGTGAAGCAGTTATTAGCGATTTGACTTCAGTCTGTATACAGCCTGGATATTAAATAGCACAATATCCTGTTACTGCAGGAATGGGTGCAGAACTATTTAAAGGCAATTGCACAGGTGCACACACTGAACCAGCAGTAATGCTGGCAGAACCCACCCCTGTACAACCTACGCTTACACCACATCTATAAATTATGAAAAAGAATATCTAGAAATAAATATCTACAGCAACCAGTATCAGTATATCTGGAAACGGAATCGCTTATCTTTCATCACTCACCTTTGAGATTGGAAATCTTCCCTTCTGGGCAGCGAAGACACTTATAACAACAAAAGGGCCTCCCTTCTATTTTGGTCTTAGCATAACCCAAAGGGCAATAGTTATTACACAGAGAAAGTGGCCGGATCTGTTCATAAAGAAGAGAATGCTTTGCATTTTTCAAGACTGTGTATTGATATTTATTGTCTACAAAGCTCCTACCTTGTATCAGGTTTATTGGGAAGCCTTGTGAGTGATGTCAATGAAAAGAAACAAAGAAACAAAAATGCAACAGTTTTACAGAGCTCCCACTCATTATCTCTGTTGTGAATTTTTAATGATGCCAAGACATAAAACCCTCCTTGAATCAAGCTCATGTTCTGATGAATGCATCTATCAATACAGGTATGATGCATCCAAGAATATATTTATTTATCTATCCATAATAAGCTGCAGTGATGAAGAGATTAGAATGCAGTACTTCATGGTACTTCTACTGACTGCCATCTGCCTGTAATTTGGCCATTGAAATCTCACGAGACTCAAGGTTGACTCAGCCTTCCATTCTTCTGAGGTTGATATAATGAGGCAATATGCTGACTCTATGAACCACTTAGAGAGGGTAAAGTACTGTGAAACATCATGTAATTCTAAGGGCTGTTGTTATTGCATTACATTGGCAATGGAACAGTTTACCCTACGTTTTCTTTATGGAAGTTTTTTCAAGTTCCTACAGCCTTCATATTTTCCATTATTCCAGTAAATTTCATATTTTCCATTATTCCAGTAAATAACTACTAAGCCAAACTTAGCTTAGTTTGTATCAAGCAAGGTCTGTTAGATACTGATTACTGCTCTGATTTAAGGTATATTGTGTAATTATGTGGTTTATGTTTTGTAGAGGTCTTCATTGAATAGGTCCAAGAATTTATCCTATTTTTTTGGAATTTATATTGGTTACAAATAATGTCTTCCACTTTTCAACACTGTATAACTATAGAATAGAATAACAGAGTTGGAAGAGACCTTGGAGGTCTTCTAGTCCAATCTTCAGCCTAGGCAAGAAACTCTATGCCACTTTAGACAAATGGTTATCCAACATTTTAAAAACTTCCAGTGTTGGAGCATTCACAACTTCTGGAGGCAAGCTGTTCCACTGATTAATTGTTCTAACTGTCAGGAAATTTCTCCTCAGTTCTAAGTTGCTTCTCTCCTTGATTAGTTTCTACCCATAGCTTCTTGTCCTGCCATCGGGTGCTGTGGAGAATAGTTTTACTCCTGAGATATTAGAACACTGCTATCATGTCTCCTCTTGTCCTTCTTTTCATTAAACTACCCAATTCCTGCAACCGTTCTTCATATGTTTTAGCCTCCAGTCCATTAATCATCTTTGTTGCTCTTCTCTGCACTCTTTCTAGAATCTCCAAATCTTTTTTACATCGTGGCAACCAATGCTGAATGCAGTATTCCAAGTGTGGCCTTACCAAGGAATTAACACTTCATGGGATCTTGATTCTATTTCTCTGTTTATGCAGCCTACAACTCTGTTGACTTTTTTTGGCAGCTGCTGCACACTGCTGGCTCATATTTAAATGGTTGTTCACTAGGATTCCAAGATCCAGCTCACAATCACTACTATTGAACATGGTACTACATATATTCCACCTGTGCATTTTGTTTTTTCTTGCCTAAATGTAGAACCTTACTTTTTTCAATTTTGTTAGATTGTGCCCAATGTTCAAGTTTGTCAAGATCCTTCTGTATTTTAAGCCTATCTTCTGGAGTGTTTGACACTCCTGCCAGCTTGGTGTCATCTGCAAATTTGATAAGTTCCTCATTTATTCCCTCGTCCAAATAATTGATGAAGATGTTGAAGACTACTGGGCATACAGCATAGTTTTGGGGTACTCCACAGCATACTTCCCTACATGTAGATGCAGTTCCACTGAGGACTACATATTGAGTGTGGATGGTTATCCAGTTATGAATCAATCTGGTGGTGATGCTACCTAACCCACATTTTTCTACTTTATCTAGTAGTAAGTTATGGTCTATTTTATCAAATGCCTTACTGAAGTCCAAGTAAATTATATTGACTGCGTTCCTCTGGTCCACTAATTTTGCCACTTGGTCAAAGTGACTATATAAAAACTTTATTTATTTTATTTACATGCTTCTGTTATTACATCTCTTCTGAGATTTTTTTTAACTTGGAGAAAATATTGCCAACTAAAATTCTCTCTCTATAGCATTAAGCGTTACAAAGTTTCCTGGGAGCATTTTTTGATATCTGAGCCATGCAAAGGCAAGAAAAATCACTAAAACTATCCTGCAAGTCTCATCTATTCAATTAAACATTGTTAATCTGATCTTGGATTATCCAAACCTGGTTAAATCTGCTTGGCCAAATGATGGCGTCTTCATCAATTATTAATCTGTCCCCTCGGGAAGTCACAGAGCCTATTCCACCAATTTTGACTTTCAAAAAAGATTTATTTGGGAATGTAACCCAATTGATCACATCAAACCCAGCCTTTAGTTCTCCATTTTGATTGAAAGATAGAGTTTCTCCTGCAGTGTTATTGAAAGAGAGCCTTCTTACTATTTGATTGAACTACAAAACAAAAACAAAGAATGAAGGGAGGGGACAAACAGTTCATCAGGATCTGAAAAATGTGGAAAGCCTACCTCCATTTCAGAAACATGCAAAAGAAATTTCAAGAATGTTTATTTTTTACATGTAGGTTATATCTTAATGGAAACGACTTGTCTCTGTTTTGTGATAAATTCTCAATGACATAGAAGCCTATTTACCTGGCCATTCAATGATATGGAGACAAATTTATGCAATTGTATGTCAGATATAGCATAACATTATGTTAACATAATGGAGAGAAGAACCCCCTATGACATGAGACATTACCTTCCATGCATGAAGTTTAAGAAGTTCAATAAGTCCTACTTTGCTGATTCTTGCTCTATTTTTGAAGGTGGTTGAATAAGCCACATGTAATGCTTGTGCCAAAATATGGACTGCATTGTAGATGCTATAGCTGTGGCCAGTCATGTCCATTTCAAAAACAGATACAGGGAGGGTCTCTATCTTCTCCTCTCCAGTACATATCAATGGATTGTCCATTAGGGAGTTGCTCTTTTGATCAACCATCGAACCTAAAAACACACATCCAAATGCCTTCTTCCAAAAAACCCTAATAAAGCCATCTTCTTTATTAGCGTTTGGTTTTCTCATATGAAGAAATTCCCGGAATCCTAGAACCTCTCTTGAATGAACTGCAAAGGACAGAGCACCATGGAGAAAATCTAGGTTTTCCCATCTCTGGAAGGGAAGAGATGTGAAATCCATCTGAGCTGTCATAATCCAGATTTTACTCTTTCCTTGTAATGGCATCTCTTCAAATGTTGACATTGAGTGAAACATTATCAAAATTATCATTACATCAATTTCACCTTGAATTAATACTGAATTGACAGTGCTATTTATGACATTGCTGTATATTTGTATCCCTTCTTTCACCGTATCGACAATTTCAGTAGAATAAGAAATAAAGGGGAATCTTTCAATGAAGTCAAAGCAGATCCCATTTTGGGCAAATATTGGTATCACATTTTGTACAAATTTCTCCCCATTGTCATTATTCACAGATAAGACCCCAATCCACGTCCATTTAAAATGCTGCAGTAGCTCAAGAATTCCCTTATACTGAAGGTCCATATTTGGAAACATTTGGTGATAGAAACCAGCCTGTTTGTCCTTATTTGTCACTGGAGCAGAGCCATACATAAACTATAGAAAAAACAGAAGAATTAAGAAAGGAAACAATAGGCTTAGATTTTTTTAAAGGTAAAGGTCCTCTTGGACATATGTGCTAGTCGTTCCCAACTCTAGGAGGCGGTGCTCAACTCCATTTCAAAGCCAAAGAGCCTGCTCTGTCTGAAGACATCTCCGTGGTCATGTGGCCTGCATTTCTAAATGCCAAAGTTGCATAGAATGCTGTTACCTTCCCACCAAAGGTGGTTCCTATTTTTCTATTTGCATTTTTGCATGCTTTCATACTGCTAGGTTGGCAGAAGCTTGGACCAGTAATGGGAGCTCCACTTGGACCAGAAATGGGTGCTAGGTATTCGAACCACTGAACTGCCAATCTTTCTGATCGTCTTCACCACTGAGCCACTGCGTCCCCTTTGCTTTTTTAAAATCTCATTACATGCACAAAGCAAAAGTTTAGTTCCATTATATATTAACAGGCTTAGATTTGGCATTTGATTGTTCCAACACTTTCAAGCATAATTCATAAAATTTTAAGACTAGTTGCACCCAATTTATCAATCTTTTTTTTTTTTTTTTGCCTTGATTTTGCTTTGAATTCTTTGGGGCTTCCTTTCCAGTATAAACCTTCATATTTAGAGCAGTCTATTGTTTAAACTTTAGATTAAAAAAATATTTATTAAATTAGTTTATGAATTCAGTCAATACCAGTTTCTCATCCGGAACTTTCTCATCCAGTTAACATGGATGACGTTCGCCATCTTCACATGCAACATTCAACTATTATCAAGAGTGTTTCTTAGATTTCAAAATGAATTTTAAAGGAAAGTGTTATCTAAATAAAATGGGAAATTTAACTGGATTGCATCCATATGCCACATACATAGTTACCTGAGGAAACTTGTAGATGTGTAGAATGTTGGCCACATGAAGACATACCTCAGTATCAGGTCCTCCAATTATTGCTACGGGATACTTCTGGATATCACAGTTGTAATTAGGTATTAATCTGCCTTTAGAAGAAAGGAGTTCCATTGTGGCATGGTACATCCATTTTGAAGTAAAATGACTGTTATAGATTTGAAAGCCCAGGGTGACATTGGGTAAAATATGGGGATTAGTATTGATCTCCTTAATAGCAAATACTAAAGCCAGGATGTGTTGATAAATCTGAGTTATGACCCTGAAGAGAGAGGTACATTAGTTACATTCTATAACTTGTTTCTTGTAGAATATGGTATCTATTTTGCCTCTCCTTTCAAATATAATATAAGTAATTGATCCAGTCTATATTTGCAGGAAGTAATAAGTTTCATTCATTGCATGCATGTGTGTATGTTACGTTGTGTTGTTATGCTATGCTGTGCTGTGCTATGCTGTATAGTATATATAAAACATAGTTAAAAATGGTTTCATACCTTCTGATCTATTTTACATGTATGTACTAAATGGCTATGATTGAATACTTACATACTTTCTTCAAAGAGGTCACTAGAAGGAGATGTCTTAAAGTCCATCATCATATAAAACAGGAAGATCTGAGAAATGATGCCAGCAATGTTGATGTCACCTGGCTGGTGCTGCTTGTGGAGAATAGGCAGAGGATCCGCAATGCCACATTTATTACGAATAAAGTCACCCATTCCTTGTGGATAAAGCATTGACAGGAATGTTATGGATACAACATGTAGAAGAAAACAATTCATTCAGGAATGCACACTGCCTTTCTCCAGCTTTACTTGTCCTTCTAGATTCTAACTTTATACCCCAAACAAATACTTGGTGCATCTTTCTGCACTTGTCTTTGTATTTTCTACGTTTGTGGTGAGATTTTAAAGATACGTTTTCTGACAATCATGCTTATACTCATTATTACTTTTGAGATAATCACCAACTCAGAACTGCTGTCCTAGGGGACCTTGAACAAGAAGGGTTTCCAAAAAAAAAAGACTCTGGATGACAACAAGCAATAATGGCTTTTGACAGCAAGCTTCAAAACAGCAAGGAAGAAAAAGAGAAATAAATGCAGGCATGGAAGTCCAAGTTATTTGCAACATTGGTTTTTATAGCAGTGAAGGAGGAGTCAGTGTAAAATCCATAGACAACAAATGGTACAAATGAATGATTTTTTTAAAAACCTTGCAAAATGGTATCATTTGTGCTACCTCCGTATTTTTCCTTGAAACTGGGATTACATGATTTGTTTTAAATCTTTGAATCAGTGGTGGGTTCCTGCCAGTTCTAACCTCTTCTATAGAAGAGGTTCCACAAATCTACAGTGCCATTTAGAACCAGTTCCAGCTCCCTCCCCCCTCCTGTCCACACATCATCAAGATGAACAGCAAGAGGAGGAATTCTGAGAGTTGAAGTCCACAAGTCTTAAAGTTGTCAAGTTTGAACACCCCTGGGTTTTTTTTTCTAAAGGGTGCAAGGGTCTTGTAACTTGACAGCTTTAAGACTTGTGTGCTTCAAATGCCAGAGTTTCTGAACCAACATTTTGGTTGCTAAGCAAGAGCGTTGTTAAGTGAGTTTCACCACATTTTACAAGTTGACCACCCCCACCCGGTCACATGGCCGGAAAACCACTCCCACAAATCAGGCCACACCTACAGAAGAGGTTCTAAAAAATTTTGAAACTCACCACTGCTTTCAATGAATGATATTTCAAAGGCCATACAATAATCAACCCCAGAGCTCAAAGACACTGATTTCAGAAGCTACTTCCCTTCCTCAAAAAAAGCTCTCAGCTCTTTTTTTCATCTCTGGACAAATATCTTCACCTGCCACCAGAGGGGAGCCTATCTAGTGATTTCCCAGCAACAGTAATCTGATAGACTTCTTGATGGTTCTCCAAGAAGTTCGACTTTCAGCATCACTCTAAGTCCAATTCCTTGAGGTTGCTAGGCCCAATAAGGAAGTTTCTGGCCCCTTGCAGACATTGAGCTAATGATGTTGTCCGTTCAGTCATGTGATTGGTGATTCTATGGGCCAGGTTTCTCCACATCTTCCAAATGTGCCCTTTCTTCTTTGAGTTTTTTTTACGTTTTATAGATTAAAAGAGATGGAAGGAACTTTGTAGGTCATATAATCCAACCCCCTGCCTCAACCAGACCCTACACCTGTGATGGCAAACCTATAGCACACATGCTACAGATGGCATGCAGAGCCCTCTCTGTGGGCATGCGAACTGTTGCCCCAGCTCAGCTCTATTGCACATGAAGGCACACCTCCCGTTGGCCAGCTGATGTTCGGGTCTCAGTTGCACATGCACAGGGGGGGTGCATGCTGGAGATGTGCACACCTGCATGGGGGTGGGGGGAGCACAGGGGGCACAAGTGCACCCCCATGCCCCATTTTTGCTCCTAGGAGGCTATAGGGAGGCCTAGTAGGCCCAAAACAGGCCACCGGGGATTTGGTGTGCCCCCCACAGCTTTTTTGTGTTCCTAGGAGACTGCAGGGATGACTACTAGTCCCAAAACAGGGTGCAGGGGGTTGCAAGCATATGCATGGGGGTGGGGGTCATATGGGGGTCATGCACACATGCTGCTGGTGGATTACTATCATCTACAACTCCTTCCTTCACAGGTACATCTCCATCTTTACACTCCAGAAGAGATAGTTTGTCTCATTCAGCTGAGACACCATGAAAACCCCTCCCATTACATTGATGGAAGCCATGTTGCTTGTTTCCATTACAAGCATTAACCACTAACAAAACATGATGCACAGCTCTTCTGGCTCTGGTACAAACTCCCACTGGGTTTCTCATATCTCTGGTTTCTCTAGTCACTCTGGCCTTCTCTCTGGACTGGGCCCATAACCTGTCAGGGTGTGCACAGTGTAGCTGTTTTGAGACAACCCAGGAGCAAAATACAGTAAACATCAACAATAGTTGATGACTGATTGCCTGACTTTGCTTAGTATGTGTATGTATATATTCCTTGTAGATAAACCACTATTTGAAAGACAAACCTCTGGTCTTTCAAATAGTGGTGTATCTACAAGGAATATATACATACACATACTAGGCAAAGTCAGGCAAGCAATTATCAACTATAACACAGAAGCACACATGGGGGGGGGGAGAGATTGCCCTGACAGGGCCTCTCTTAAATATGCAGCCCTTTAAAGCCATAGCAGTCAAATAACCTGCTGACTCATTGCTAGTATTGCATCATCGTTACAGCATTTCATTATTACAATATTACAGCAGCAGGTCATCTATTAAATCATAATTACCCTGATATTAGTCATTTTTAATAGTGTAGGAAATAAGCAGAAGATATGGATATGAGAAGGGAATCAAAATGGGCTCTCTACATGAGGATTGGTCAGTTCCTTGGTAGTATTTTGATTTTCCCTCCATTGGCCAGATCATTTTTCCAGATCAGGTTATCTGGAAATGTTAATCTGTAACATTTTAACCATTATATTTTTTTTTTGTTTGAGCTGTTCAAAGACAATCATGACTTTCCTGAGTTATAGTTTTAATGCACTTTTTTGGGTGGATTAAAATGAAATATTCTTGTTATAGTATTTTTGAAGTATGAAGAAACCTTAGGGACTGTTTTAGCAAGTTCTTTTCCATAATCACGTCTGTAGTCCTTTGGATTTTTATTAAGCATTAGAACACTCTCATAGTCCAAGCCAACAAACAGAATCTCACCTATGTCCTCCTTGTTGTTCTGCTGTTAACTTTTCTTTGTACTTTATTATTTCTTGGTAAACCTTCCAAGGTGACATGTGTCTTCCGTCAAATTATCCTTGGTATCATATTCTCCATGACAATTTCTTGTTTGTTGGCTAAAACCATCATTGTGGTTCTGGCTTTCATGGCCACCAAGCCAAGGTCCAAAATGGTCAAATGGGTTGAGAAAAGATTGGCCATGTCCATTGTGTTGTGCTGCTCATTTATTCAAGAAATTATTTGCACCATTCCCAGATGCTGACAGGAGTTCAATGGCAGAAGAAATAGTTCTGATATGTAATGAAGGATCCAAGTACATGTTCTACTGTGTCTTGGGTTTTCTGGGATTTCTTGCTTTTATCAGCTTCCAACTGGCTTTCCTAGTAAGGAAATTACCTGATGCTTTCAATGAAGCCAAGTTTATCACCTTCGGCATGTTGGTTTTCTGTAGTGTGTGGTTGTCTTTTGTTCCAATGTATCTGAGCACAAAGAGAAAATGTACAGTTGCTGTGGAGATCTTCTCCATAATAGCCTCTAGTGGTGGGGTACTGATTTGTCTGTTTTCCCCCAAATGTTATATCATTATGTAGCAGTCTGATTTGAACCAAAAAGAGCATCTAAAAAGACAAGCAAATAGAATAATATAAATTCAATGGGTTTTGGTCTTATTTTGTTTTTGTTTTTTAAATAGTATTTATTGAATTTTCCAAAATTTAAAACACAAAACATATAATTTACACTTATAACATCTTTTCCATATCGGTATCGTAACAATCCTATTCACAAAAATTCTATCTCTATATCACTATCCTATGTTAAATCCTTATTTAAATTATAATGACATCTACTCACAAATCAATATCATATATTTTTTATAAATTTTACATTCTATATATTATACTTTTACAGCTTGTACCTTAAGTTTTATGTTTACTTTCAAGCCAGGAATACCATCTCTTCCAAATTTGATAGTACTTGGTTTCTTCCCTTTTGTTCTTATTTTGTATCAAGTATATGGAAATAATAGGAATCGTGTTTATTTTGCATGCATTTATTTAGGAAATTTATAAGCTGACTATCTTGCCTCCACATATCACAGCATAATAAAACAGCACAATAAATGTTAATATTTTTTTACATTGTTACATTATGTTGTTGTAAAGTGCTTAGAGTCACCAAGGTGAGATGGCTGGTTTAGAAATTTAACAAACAAACAAATACATTTCAGTATAAATGTATATACATTATATATTTCAAGATAATTTTTGAACCACATCTACCAGCATCCATTACCAGATTGGCTCCTGAAAATTTTACTTAATTGGGTATCTGGAGCAGGGATGTTAAACTTGATTTCACTGAGGGACACATCAGTTGTGTTTGACCTCAGGGGCCAAGGTGAACATGGCCAGCCCAACATCACTCATGTGGGAGCCTGTGGTGGCCTGAGTGCTCTGCCAGAGCAAACGAGCTCCCAAGGTCCATTTTTGGTTCTGACGGCTTCCTGCAACCCTCTGTAAGTGAAAACAGAGCTCAAGAGAACTGCTTATGGCCCTCACAAGCTTCACTTTTGGCTGTGACAGCCTCTTGCAACCCTCTACCAGTGAAAATAGAGTCAGGAGGGCTCCCACAAGCTTTTCTGACAGAGGCACTGTGGACCAGTTATTTGCTGTTTCCAGGGTGACCCTGCAGGCCAGATAGAAGCACCCTGTGGGCCAGATCTGGACCCTGAGCCTTGAGTTTGACAACCCTGATCTAGAGGATATCTTTGACTTAAGGTGGTTGTCAAACCTAGAAGCCAACTTGGGCATTGGACCTTCAGGACTGCCACATTTAGTGCTGTGGGAAACTGGGAGGGGGGATTGTATGGAGCTGGGGAGATGTATAGTCATAATAACATTCCTTTCTCCGAGAGTCAAGGACATTGTTCCCTGGATCTGGAGAGGTGTGACTGAGAGGCATCTCCAGTTGGGACGGTGCTTTGATTGGACCATGGGATGGACATGAGGGTGTTGGGCAGGGGTTTGGACTTTCTTTTGGGTGGGGAAATCCTGGATGCTTTCAGATTTGGGTTTTCCCAGATATGCCAATATGACATCTCTAATAAAATGGAACTTTAGGGAACTTCAAATATATATTCATTTTCTAATAGTGCCATAAGCAATGAAATGGACTGGATTGAAAAAATGGATGTAGTTGGCTCAGCAGTATTTTCCCATCCTTACACTATTCACTTTGGATTGATCAGATAACATTTTGCTCACTTAGGAGAGTTCATATTTTCTCTGGACATTTCAAAATTATGCTGTTTGCCCAAAGTTATGTCTTCTGTATAAAGATGGCCTTTGGGTACTTTTGAGGAATACATCAGTTCAACCACAGATGGGTCCCTACCTGTTCTGACCAGTTTAGCCGAACAGATAGTAACTTGACAGCTTGGTTTGCTGGAACCAGCACCGACCCAGGCCTGCCATGCCCTCCAAACCAGTTCTCCTACAGCAGCGCCATCTTGTTTTTATGTCTGCGCATGCCCAGAATAATTTTCATTGCAAACTTTTTCCTCCCATTTTTAAAGATTTTGCGCATGCGCAGACCTTTTTATTTGCAAATGTGCATCCGCACAGAGTGCACATCAGGTGTGTGTGTGAGTGAAGAGAGTGGCTGCGCAAACTTTTTGCGTGCAACAAACAGGGAGTAAGAACGGCAGCAACCCATCCCTGAGTTCAACTGGATGTAGAAGTAACTAAAACAAATACCAGAAAAAAACAGTACCTACAAGTAAATTAAACCAAATCAGTTCAATAGCGATCAGATACCAAAATCTATTGCAAACTATGCTCAACCTGCGCATCCCAATTCAAGTTTCTAAGGAAAAATCTAAGCCTTAATTGGGTTTCTGAAGACCAGCAATATTAGGGCCATCTGTATGTTGGATATCTAGCTTGGCAATGCAAGGTGTCAGGTTCCATTCAGGTAAAGAAAACAAACAAGAGGACTAATCAGGTAGGTTGTGCTAAGTGTAATCTTTATAAGCCTGTTCTGGAACATCTCACCACCACACAATGCAAAACACGAGTGAAATAAAGTCAAGCCTGTAATTTTGTATTTCCCTCCATCATTTGAACCCTCCCTTGTCCCGCCCCCTCCTACGCACACCCAATGCACATAATACACGTGATCCGACAAATGCACACATGACAAAAGCGCACCGACAAAACCACGGCGAGAAAGCTGTGACATCAAAATCAAGCCAACAACAGTATGCCGACAAAACCGCCCCCACAAAAGCGCGATTAGGGTTAAGGTAAGGGTTAGGGTAAGGGTAAGGGTAAGGGTAAGGGTAAGGGTAAGGGTAAGGGTAAGGGTAAGGGTAAGGGCAAGGGCTAGGGTTAGGGTTAGGGTTAGGGTTAGGGTTAGGGTTAGGGTTAGGGTTAGGGTTAGGGTTAGGGTTAGGGTTAGGGTTAGGGTTAGGGTTAGGGTTAGGGTTAGGGTTAGGGTTAGGTATTGCATTTATTTTTCAAAATGAATGTACATTTTTTTTTATTATTTAAGTTTTGTACCCTATCTTTTCTAACTAACGTTAACTTTAAAAAGATGTTACATCAGACTACAATACAAGTAATTAAATGAAGACTAAAATAAGTGTTTTGGCATATTGAACTTTTTATTCTTTCTTATATTGCTTCCTGAGAACTTGCTCCTCAGCTTACTTACGCATTAACTGTTTGTTGCTTTTATGGTTTATTCATTCACTGCTCCATCTTCAGTTTTTTTCACAGGGGGCAGGGCTTCCTTCCTTCCTTCCTTCCTTCCTTCCTTCCTTCCTTCCTTCCTTCCCTCCCTCCCTCCACTCCTTTGGCCACCAATTTTGATCCAATTCTCTCTCTCTCTCTCTCCCTCTCTCTCTCTCTCTCTCTCTCTCTCTCACACACACACACACACACATTCTTTGGGGGGGGTTGAATTACTCCGCCTCACTGCACAAAGTCGGCTCAGCATGTGTTCGGCCCCCGCTTACGCCGAATCAAATCCGCAGCTGGCGGGACCAGGGGGTTGCATTTCAAAGCCGCCAGTCCTCTTGCTTCTTCTCCTTCACCGGCAAAGCTCCCGCTGGCGCCCCTGCCCATGGCAGTGGCGGTGGTGCCTCCCCCTCCGCTTGGAGCACCTCAGCTGGGCTCTGGGTTACCCCTGCCGTCGCCTCCACTCTGGCGCTTTCCTACTAGCTCCCGCAGCCTCAAAAGCACGGCAGAGGAGGAAGGGGGAGGGATAATGTGGGGGTCAGCTCAGGTGCTCCGTGTGGAGGGAGAGGCACCACTGCCACGGGTGGCTCATCAAAACAAGTCTGGGGAGGTCCTTTGCGGGTGGCCAGTTCTAGCCGCCTGCAAAGGACTTCCCCACGTTTGCTTTGGTAGAAATCTCTGTGCGGCAGTTAGAAACTGCTGCGCGGGGGTTTCTAGCCACGTGCGCGGCCGCGCAGCCGCGCATCTTAGAGGGAACAGTGGTCACAGTGCAATTAAAACAACCTTGACTGTTGGGGAAGATACACCCAGCATTTCATAGCAGCCTCTTAAAATCCATGATTGGATCCACTCTGAGACCACTACCCTGGGAGCCCCCGGGCCCTATGGTCATAGGGGGCCAAACCCATTATGAAGTTCAGCATATCCTCGATTCAAGGTGGCACAGGAGACAACTCCAATACTTAATCAAGTGGAAGGGCTACCCTTATCAGAGGCATCTTGGGTGAAAAGTAGAAATATCCAGGCTGATCGCCTTATAGCAAAATTCCATGCAGAAAATCCAAGCAAGCCTGGGGGAGGGACACATCCCTAAGTTATACACCTGTACTCAAATTGCTTTGTTTTACACAGGTCACTTTCAGGAAGTGAGGGGAGCAGGATGTCAACGTCTAAAGCATTTCCATGACTACTATCAACTTGAGGAGGGGGGGAAATGCCATGCATACTTTTGGCCAGAGTAAAAGTCTCATATTTCTGTACTGGGATGTGAATGCACATGTCCAGACCATGACGTCCTGTTGGAGAATGTGATTAATGACCTCAACCAGAGAGGAGGGGACACGGGGCTAAAGTTCAGACGCTATTAAGTGGGATTTAGTTTCGGATCCACAGAAGTCCGTGCCAAAATGTTAGTCCTAATAAATGAATGGGTTTTCTTTGAATTTGTCTGGAGGCTCATAAATTAATTAGGCCAACTTCACAATGTGTTTATCTCAAGCAATCATACTGATGATTGACCTACTACTTGCACTGGAAATTGATTTCACGTTTCCACCACTATGAAGTAATACTTTCAAGCACTACTTCTGAACTTCCTTCCTGTCACTGGGACACAGTAGCTCAATGGTTAAGACACTGAGCTTGTCAATCAGAAAGGTCAGCAGCTTGTTGGTTTGAATCCCTAGTGCTGCATAATGAAGTGAGCTTCCATTACTTCTTCTGTCCCAGCTTCTTCCAACCTAGCAGATCGAAAGCATGTAAAAATGCAAGTAGAAAAAATACTAACCACCATTGGTGAGAAGATAACAGTGTTCTGTGCACCTTCGGCATTTAATCATGCCAGCCACATGACCACAGAGATGTCTTTGAACAGCACTGGCTCTTCGGCTTTCAAACAGAGATGATCACTGCCCCCTAGAGTTGGGAATGACTAGCACATATGTGCGAGGGGTACCTTTATCTTAACTGTCAGTTTAGATAGACAGACAGACAGATAGATAGAATATTTATTGAAAAGGCATACATTAAAATGAAATTTCATTGCATACAGCTCTCAAAGGGTCACCACCTCCAATGAACATAAACATGACAAAACATAACAAAATAAATAAATATGCATATACCTACATGTTGTGGCCCAGCAGGAGCCATTGGAGCTGCCAACAGACTCCGACAGTGAGGGGCCCTATGAGTCGGCTATGGAAGATGTGGAGAACCCTGGACAGGGCGCAGAGAGGCTGGTTGGCCATCAGGAGGCCACTGGTGGAAACTCTTCTAACCGGTTCGGTAGATTTGACGAACCGGTTCTACCGAATAGGTGCGAACTGGTAAGAACCCACCTCTGGTTTTGTATCTCAAAACTTGCACCAGTTTTGCTGCCTATCTTTATACTGTGATCTCTAGGCTGGAATACTGCAATGTGCTCTACATGGGGCTGCCCTTGAAGAGCATCCGGCAACTTCAGCTAGTCCAGAATGCAGCCGCGCGAGTGATTGTGGGCGCACCACGGTTCGCCCACATAACACCGATCCTCCGTGAGCTGCGCTGGCTACCTGTTGATCTCCGGGTGCGCTTCAAGGTGCTACTCACCATTCACAAAGCCCTCCATGGTAGTGGATCTGACTATCTGAGAGACCGCCTTCTGCCAATTGCCTCCCTTCGTCCCATCAGATCGCATAGAGTAGGCCTCCTCCGAATTCCATCCGCCAGTCAGTGCCGACTGGCGACTACGCGGAGGAGAGCCTTCTCAGTTGCAGCTCCGACGCTTTGGAACGATCTCCCCATGGAGATTCGTACCCTCACTACCGTCCAGACCTTCCGCACAGCCCTCAAGATCTGGCTATCCCGTCAGGCCTGGGGATAAGATCCGAACCTCGCCCCACCCGAATGCTGAATGAATGTTGTGTTTTATCGGGTTTTTTTTTAATTCACATTTTTTTTCTTTCTTGTGTTTTGTCTTACACTCCCTTCCCATTGATTGTAAGCCGCCCTGAGTCCCCTCAGGGAAAAGGGCGGCCTATAAATGTCAATAAAACTAAAAAACTAAAAATACTTACTCAATCTCAATATCTTTTTTTTAATGAGGACTTTAGAACCTCTATTCCCTGGAGGGTATGTGTGTGTGACTCTTGGAGCAGAGCAAGGCTGGGAAGGAGCTCATCTCCCCCTCCTCTCTCCCCACAAAAGCTGCTTTGTGCAGTGCCACATCACCCCTTGACCACCCGAGGTCACCTGGGTCTCTTGACTCCATCTTCTCCTCTGCTCTTTCACCTGGCTGTTTGCAAGCTTGTTAGTTTTGTACTTTAGCCAAGCCACTGACCTTTTCTCCCCAGATTCAAAGAAAGAGGGAAGCCTTTCTTGGTGGGCTGCAGGCCAAATGCTCAATGGGTCTGGAGCCAACACAAACATCCCCTGTTTGGAGAATGTCAATGGGTAAGTTTAGCCTGCCAGCCAGGGCCCTGCCAAGAATAGCCTTGTTATCTCAATGGTTGCATGCCTGAATGGAGATGACACAAGCCCCAGAAAGGGCGGGAGGGTACAGGAAGCTCCTGGAAACTCCAGTCACCTGTCTCTGAGTATCAGAATATTCTTTGGCTGAGGAGAAGAAAGGATCGAGTGAGATGAAATTCTTGCTATTCACTTTGGGCCTGGCCCTCTGCTTCTTCATCCAGGCTAAGCTATTTGTGACAATTGATCATAGCAAGGTGAGTCCATGTGGATGGGGGGGGGGGTTGTCTCTGCTCTGAGTGCCCCTCCCTGACCCTCCCATGATCAAAGGAACCCAGGCATCAGAAGCCTTCAGGCAGAGGGGACAGCTGGTGCAATGGGTCTGTGCCTTCCCCCTTCAATGGGGCAGTGAGGGCCCTTTCTCACTTGGGATGAGACTGCAATTTAACAAAACTGGCAAATAAATAAACCTGTGATCTTTTTTATACATTGTATAAAAAAAACCTCAACTCTAAATATGCATTTGGATGGAATTTCTAATAAAATCAACTCTTTCCAGACAGCACATTTTAAGCGCAATGACTTCCTCAGAGAAGTCATTGGGGTGGGGGTGAGGAGGCACCGAAGGGTCTGTGAGGCTGCCTCTCAGACAGGGGGATTGCATCTCTTGCCACTGATGGGCAGCCTCCCTGGCACAAATGTTTCTGGGAAGATGCTCCTTCTGCAAATGCCAGTTGGGTCCCTAATGCTGACTTTCATCTCCAGATGAATGGAGCGTGGTTGATTGTAGTCACGGAAACCAACTGAAGGAAATGCTTTCCCAAATGCCAGTAACTCCCATGTCTTTTATGCAACTGATGGCGGACAAAGTGGAAATTACCGTGGTCATGAAAACGTAAGTGCCCCAGTTTGCTGCTTGCTTCCATGATGCCCAAATGGCCAGGGGTCCAGCAGTGCTGCTCTTGGGAGCCAGCAAGTCACCCCCAAATCCTGGAACTGCCCTGGAGCTGGGGTTGTTTCTTCAGCCCCTTCTGAGATCCAGGGAGAAGGACCAAGAGACCTTCAGAACCGAGGTGGTACAGTGGTTAGGGTGCAGTACTGCAGGTCACTTCAGCTGACTGTTATCTGCAGTTCAGCGGTTCTAATCTCACTGGCTCAAGGTTGACTCAGCCTTCCATCCTTCTGTGGTGGGTGAAATGAGACTGTGGGGGTGATATGCTGACTCTGTAAAACCGCTTAGAGAGGGCTGAAAGTCCTATGAAGCGGTATATAAGACTAACTGCTATTGCTATTGCTATGTTCTCCTGACATCTCAGCGAGAAATGACTAAGGTGAGCACCGTCAGTCAGGGCCCAGGTTTCAGGCCATGAGAGAGATCAGCTAGATAACCTGGAGACAGAAGTACCATCTGGATGGGCAGGTGGTTTACCTAAGAGGCTGAGTGATCTGAGAATGGCCTCAGAAGCTTTGCCATCATTTTGCAGGCCGCAAGAGTGCAAGACAATGGAACTGATGCTCGAGAGAAAAGAGGAAAGAGGGAGTTTTCTCCATCACATTTGGTATGTAGTGAAGGGGTGGACTGGCTTTTAACAATGGGATCTTGTTGGGCCAAGAACCGGGGTTGCTGGTGGGGGTTGGGAAAGGAATGAGGCAGGGGCTGGAACATATGCTCCACCCACCTCAGGGCCCAGGATCCAGCACCCTTGCCAGAGGAGCTAAGGGGGCGGGCCCCTTAAGACACAAAGAGTCCCGAGCCCAGAGGAGCCAGACTCCAGAAGGATGACAAAGGAGGGGATTCTGGGCACCTTCTCATTTCTGCTGTGCAAAGTAGTTTAGCCCCAGCTCAAGTGAGCTGCATATTAACCTTCTGAGGGGCTTCCTTGAGGCAGGTGTGCAGGCTGGGCCCTTTTGTTTGCCCTCAATGCTGTCTTCCATCCTAAAGATCCCAACTTCTTCCTCATGGCACAATTCCTAATTAAATCTTAAAGGCTTACAGCTGGAGATCCCTTTCTGCAAAAAAGCCCAACTCAATTTATGGTTGCTTCATTTCTTCTTACAGGGGAAGGCAGTAAAATGACCAAGGAAACAATAGAAATGGATAACAAGTTTATGTCCACCTTCATCACTATCAACCATGGCAGGGGCATGCACAGAATTCCAATAGACCTGGCCAGGCAAGGAGCAGAGCAGGGGGCTTTGCTTCCCTGCCTTTCCAGGTGGCTAAAGTCCTTGGAGGGGGTGGGGGTGGTGCAGAGGTGGGTTTCAGCCAGTTCTGTCTGGTACGCCAGTACTGGTTGAAAGAATTTAGTGTGACTTCCTGTACCCGTGCTTCCGGGGCCCCTACCCTGGCCTGCGCCCCCCCCCCCCCCGATTCACCTGCCAGCAGAAGCCTTCTAGGAGGTTTTGACTGGTGGGTGCATGGAGGGAGTTCCAAGCCTTTTTGCCTTTAGGCAGAGCTGATATTGCGCCTTCTACATTTTCCTGGGCAGCTGAAGGAAAAGCTGATTTTCTGCACTTATCTCTGTTCCGATCGGCACTTGAATCAGCTGTACCCACTTGACAGGGTAATCACCGACCATGCCGTGAGGCAATTGACTTTGTATCAATATCTCCTTTTCCTTCAGGTGGCAGAAGGAGAGCGATGCCGCTTCAGCCACTCTCTTCCAGAAGCCCCGCTGGGACCAAAAAGGCATCCTTTTGGCCAGGAAGAGATTGGCTGCGGAACTGTACGTAAGCTGAGCAGAAGGAACGGCCCTTCCCCACTCCAGACCAACTTGTGTAAGGCAAGACAGGCAGGCAGGTGGGCACGTGACTCTGCCTGGGAAAACGTAGAAGGTGCAGAATCAGCTCTGCCAGAAGGCGAGAAGGCTCAGAGCCTTCCTCCCTGCTCGCCAGCCAGCAGAAGCCTTCTGGGAGGTTTTGGCTGGCGTACATGCGGAGGGAACTCCAAGCCTTTTTGCCTTCAGGCAGAGCTGATTCTGCACCTTCTAAATTGTTTTGCTCATTTCTACATTCTTAAAAAAAACCTAAATTATCTAAATGGGATCATTTATAGTCAAGTTAACAAATCTGAGCTAAAGCTTTTGTCATGGAGTACAATCAGTTTTGAACAAGTTCTAAAGGTCCTTTAGATGTGATCTCTAAAATTTGTAATAGAGAGAGAGGAAAGAAAGAAAGAAAGAGAGAGAGAGAGAGAGAGAGACAGAGACAGAGAGAGAGAGAGAGAGAAAGAGGAATGAAGAAAAAAGAAAGAGGAAGGAAGAAAGAGGAATGAAGAAAGTGGAAGGAAGGGAAGAGAGAGAAAGAGAAAGGAGAGGAAGAACGGACTGTTAACCCTGGCACTAGGCATGGCTTTAGAAAATGCTTTGAAACAGCACAGCAATCTAGTGCTGGAATGTATCTCGGAGGTCATCTAGCCCAACCCCCTACCCCAGCAGGAAACTTTATATCATCTGGATTATTTTGATGCCTCTAACAGAAAGGAAAATTGGCAGAAAGGAGAAGATGTTTACTAGGACAAGTCTGCTGTGCAGAGGAAGGCAGAGATAGTCCTTGACTTATGACCACAATTGAGCCAAAAAAATGGTTGCTAAGCAAGAGCGTTGTTAAGTGAATTTCACCACATTTTCCAAGTTGGCCATGCCCCACCCAGTCACCCGACCACCAAGACATTTCCACCCAATCACATGACCGCCGAGGCATTCTCACAAAACAGGCCACACCTACAGAATAGGTTCTAGAAAATTTTGAAACCCACCACTGGGGTAGTGCCTGCTTTCCCTTCAGAGGCCCACCTGTGCAGCAAGGGGCCTTGCCCACATTTCAACCTGCTCCTTTCCATTTTCCATAGGGAAGTGCCCATATTCCTCATTGGTAGGTTTCTTCTGATTCTTAGAGCCGGTGATCATCTTCGGGACCTCCCTCACAAAGGGATCCTTCTGGAGTGTGTGTGGGGAGGGGCTCCTGACGGTGTCCAGGGGGTTGCCTGTCTGACCGTCTGAGGGTCTCTGCCTGTCAGCATGAAAACTGGGGGGTTGGGGGGAGCTCACATAGCTGTCCCCAGGAGGGACAGGAACAAATCCAAGGGTCCAAGCAAGTTGTCCAGGTTGGGAGAGGCAGCACCCCCAATTCCACTCCTTTCCTTGCAGGTGACCAGAGCAGAGGCCTCAAAACAGCTGGGAGAAGAGGCTGGGTATGTTTCCAGGCTTGGCTCAAGTTGCAAATTTTAATAAATAGATTAATAAATTTTAATAAATTAGATTTTTTGCATTGCAGAACGGGGATCTTGATCTATGGGCTGGAGGGGGGGACAATCCAGCAAAGGGGGGGGAAATGAAGGGCAAACCTGAATTTAAGAATGGTGAGGGGGAGAAATATGGGTGGGGGAGAGGGCAGTAAAGAACTGCCTCTTCAGCAAAAGCCCCATAGCTTGCGAACCTCAATGGAGATGTGGGGGAGGGGAGATCCCACCCTGCTGTCCCTGCCCAGAGAAGCCCCTCCCTCTGAGCCCCCCTGCCCTGCCCCCCAGTTGATCCTGAGATCTGGTTCCCAAACTGAGAGCCACATGCATGAAGAGCTTACCCCACCCAGAGTCTTCCCCAGGCATATAAATTGAGTAAACAAATAATGAAGTAAATAAACCTGAAAGGGGGAGGGGAGAGGCTCAGAGAGGGGGAGATGTCTGCCCTACATCTCTGAGGATCAGTAGTTGGAAGTGGCCAGAAGCACCCTGTCCCTAAACACCTCACGCCAGTCACCCAGCAGAGAACAAAGGGTGGATGAATATCAGGGACCATCTGGAAACCTTCAACAATAGATTAGACTAAATTAGGACTAAGACTAAGACTAAGACTAAGACTAAGACTAAGACTAAGACTAAGACTAAGACTAAGACTAAGACTAAGACTAAGACTAGGACTAGGACTAGGACTAGGACTAGGACTAGGACTAGGACTAGGACTAGGACTAGGACTAGGACTAGGACTAGGACTAGGACCAGGACCAGGACCAGGACCAGGACCAGGACCTGGACCTAGAATAGAATAGAATAGAAAGTGAAAGGAATAGAATAGAACTATGTACAGTATATGGAAAAAGAATCAACATTTTTCCTAAAGGAAAACTGGAATGAACAGACAACCATTCAAAACTTATGGAATACAACCAAAGCCTATGTGTGAGGCATTATGATAGCATACAGTATACAATAAGAAGAAACAAAGATAAAAAGAAATGATATACAGAGCTCCAGGAGAAACTGGGGAAATTAGAATATAAAATCCAGAAAGAACCTCAAAACAAAGAAGCCATAGAAGAAAAAGAAATAATTAAACACAGATTAATTAAGAAGATTAAACAGATTAAACAAGAAGAAGTGACCCAGAAAATTAGATCAAGTAGGCAAAATTATTTCGAAAGTGCCAATAAACCAGGGAGATGGCTACCCTATAAATTAAAAAAAAGAGAAAGAAAATAAATTAATACAGCAACTAGAGGATGAAGAAGGGGTGATACACCACCAAAAGGAAAGGAAAAAAAGTATAGCAGTGTAAGATATTTTCAAGCACTGTACTGTCGAGAAGAAATTGAAAAGGAGGATATTAAAAGATATCTTCAGAGGAGAATCTTCCAACCCTACCAGAAACAACAAAAGAAACATTAAATGAGAGAATAACGAGGCTAGAATTAAAAAGGGCAATCAAAAAACAAACAAAAAAATAACAAAACCCCGGGCCTAGATGGAATTAAAGCAGAATTTTACAAAGAATTTCAAAAATCATTAGAGAACATATTATTAGAAATGTATAATGAAGTACTAGAACAAGCTAGGACACCAAAATCCTGGATGGAGGCACCAATAACACTAATTCCCAAAGACAACACTGAAAAACAAAATATCCAAAATTATAGGCCAATCTCACTGCTAAATGCTGATTATAAAATATTTATGACAATAATGGCGGAAAAAAATAAAAATATATTAAATGGAATCATACACCCAGATCAAAATGGAGTTTTACCCAACAGACACATAAAAAAACAATATACGAACGATAATGGACATATTAGAATACTACGAGATACACTCAGGAAAACAAGTAGCATAGATATTTATTGATGCACAAAAAGCATTCAATAACCTGAATTGGGATTTTCCTATAAATCAATTAGCAGTAATGAATTTTGGAGAGAAATTTATCGGGATGATCAGAGCAATGTATTCAAGTCAGAGGGCAAAAATAATACTAAACGAGGAAGCAACAGAAGATTTCAGCATAACCAAAGGGGTAAGACAGTGATGCCCTCTATCTCCCCTGTTATTTATCCTCTCAATAGAGATATTGATGTTACAAATTAGGCAAAACAAGGACATAAAGGGATTGAATCTTAGAACACAGGAATACAAAGTGCAGGCCTTTGCAGACGATCTAGCATTTATCATTGAGGAACCCCTAGAAAGTGGACTAAAACTATTACAAGTTATAAACCAATTCGGTAAAATGGCAGGGCTTAAAATAAATAAAGAGAAAACTAAAATATTAACTAAGAATTTAACCAAAAAGACAAAATGAAGAACTGGAGGAGAAACTGGGAATTTCGAGGGCCAAGAAAATTAAATATTTGGGAATATGGCTATCGGCAAAATGTATTACAATAAAAGAAGATAGCTACAACAAATTGCTACAACAGATGCAAAAAGATATGAATAATTGTACTAAACTACAGGTCTCACTAATTGGCAGAATCTCAATGATTAAAATGAATGTACTATCCAAACTATGATATCTTTTTCAAACAATACCAATTAAATTGGGAAAAAACACAAGGAATAAATATGGAATGGTGGCCCTATTTACAAATTAAAAACAAGATTTTTTTAAAAAATGGGAACAATGCGGAATACACGAGAAACAAATGGAATTAGATAGAATATTACAAGGAATGGGAGGAAAATGATTACTAGATTATATAATTTTCTTTTAAAATATAAAATGGAGGAAGAGACGGTAAAGGAGACAATGATTAGCTGGGGAAGAAATTTTGGCCATAATATAGAGTTAGAAAAATGGGACAAACCATGGGAAAGAAATTATAAATTTACGACGGCAGCAGCTTACAAAGAAAATCTCTAGAAAATGTTTTATAGATGGCATTTGCCTCCAGCGAGATTGGCCAAAATGTACCCAAATTTATCCCCCAAATATTGGAGATGCAACCACAAGCCTGGAACATTCTATCATATGTGGTGGACATGCCCCATCACAAGGGAGTAATGGTGCAAAATTCGGAAATGGTTGGAAGAAATTACTAAGCAAAAAATAGAACTCAAACCAGAAGCATTCTTATTAGGACTACTAGACCAAAAAATGGATAAACAATCTCAATACATAATCATACAGATATTCACTGCAGCCAGGATTGCTTTCGCACAAAACTGGAAAAAAATCAATACACCCTCAGATGAAACTATAATCAGGAAAGTACTTGAATCTGCAGAAATGGATAAAATTACAATAGAACTAAAAGAAAGAGAAGAATCGGTCTTCTATAAAGTATGGAATAAAATGTACAAGTGGCTGGAAATCAGAAGCCAAAACAGAAAATAGGGAATATAAATATATGGTGATACAAATAATGAATATTATTATAAGTGTTAATACTATGTTTCTACATTATAGGACAAGGCTAAAGCAATATGAAGGCAAAGCAGAAGGGAGAACTATAAAAGCTAAGCTGGAAAGACGATATAGAAAGCTGTAAAATTACTATATATATTGTTAGGTATGTTCTGTGTTTTGATTTTTTTTCTTGTTGTGCCTCCTTTAATATTTTTAAAGATTAAAGCATTCAATAAAAATTATTTTTTTAAAAAAGAATAAAATGTGAAAGGAATAGAATAGAATAAATGTGATTGGATGCACAAGGAATTTTTTCAACCAGACCACAGACAGAAAGCCACTCCACAAGTCCCAGGACAGCCCATAGGAGGAGCTGCAAGACAGCAACAAGCAGAGAAATCTCATCCTCAGTCAGAGCGTTCTTTGACATTGTCTGTGGCCCATGCCAGTTTCTCCAGTCCACCATGTTGAAGGCCTGCTGAACCTCAAAGGGGTTCAGCTCTATGGGAAGCCAGATGTGGCTACCTTGAAGGAAAATGGGGCCTCCAAGTTCAATTCACATTGGGCACCAAATGTAAGGTTTGCGAATATGTTGAGACCCATAGAAGTTTAAGAACACATCCAAGTCACAATGAGCCAAACATGAGACTTAAATGGAGGCTTATGGAAGGTCTCCTCTGAAGGCATCTAGATCTATGTACTCTGCTCATCTGTGCAGGACTGAAAGATGTGAGAACAAGGTCCCCTCCCCCACAGAAAAGGCATTGTTGGAAGATTAGAGGTAAGGGAGGCATGGGGGTAGATAGCTTGCAGGCAGAGTTCGGAAAAAAAACAAACACCAGTATTGTTGGTAACATTATTGGGATATCACAGATGAGAAATGGGGTCTGGATTCACATGCTTCAGGAAAGAGATGAACTGATAGAATCAGTTAAACACACAATAAATGCAAGGATGAAACTTTTCTTGTAAATAAAGTTAAAACATTTTCTGGGTTGTTACTTTAAGGTACAGGGAAGGAAGGAAGAAAAAATACTTCTCTTTACTCTGTTTTTGTGGGCCAAACAAACACAAAATAAAGACTCCCCCCACCTTCACTTCATTTTCTGACCCAACAGATGGAGCGAAGGCAATTTCTGCCAGTTTACTCTTTCCTTTCATTGGACAATTTAAAATTCTTGTCTTTTTGGATTGGAGACATTTTAGTTTCAATTACTTTGAGGGTGAATAAAGACATAGACACACATATACACAAGGACAAGGAGAAAATAAGAGGGAAAGAAGAAAAAAAGAGAGAGAGAACTCTCAGGTTTACACACCCTAGTGATTCTCAGAATAAATCTGTTAAATTAGGGAAGGCACAAATCTTAACAAACAAACCACATGGTTGCATAGAAGACAGAGAAAAAGACAAACAGACAAGTGGAAAAGAAACAGACCCCAACATTTTCCCTTTTCTTTTAAGTACCTTTATGTAGCCAAATTAGTTTTCCTGTGTCATCCCTCAGCAAAACCCATTTGCCACACAGTTTCCTTGCTCTCCATGCCAACCAAGATAGGCATGTGTCTAGCATCCCAGGTGTCAGCTTCTGCTTTGCTGTTGCTTCAGCTGCCATGAAACGGGGAGGGGGGGGCGTGTATGTGGGAGGGATTTAATTGATGTGCTGGAGGAATGTTCTAGGATGTACCAGTCGTTGGGATTACGCATGCGTACGTGTTTCCCGCCTGCATCAACGGCCTACACATTCCATCTTCGGCCTGTCTTTTTGAAGTTATCTCACACCTGACATTTGAAGGACTTATGATTGGACTGGAGCTTTGATCCTAGGGGGGGGAACGGGTTTTCCTATATATCAATTGCTTTCGCGCCATATTATTCAGATCTTGCTTCACTACTGCTCGCTTACCATTTATAATTAGTAAAAGTACTTTGGATTTCCAACCCATGGAGTCTCTTAGTCTTCTTTCCTAATTATGGAGTGGAGTGGGGCGTGACAAGAAGCAAGATCTGAATATATCCCTTTCCAGGAGATTTACGTCTACCGCGAAGGGAAAGAATGCCTTCTCCGACCAGAGAGGAGGAGGGCGCAGCTGGAAGGGATTCCAGTGAACTAGGACCTCCCGACCTTTCTTTACACCAGCCCAGCCCGTCTGACCGACCTTTGCACGAAGATTTATTCCAACTGCAAATTTCCAGTCAGCCTGAACCTTCCCCCCCACCCCGTTGGTCAATTTCAGCGGGGCAAAGAGAGATAGAGACAAGCTGGAATGCTGGGCTCACCCAAAGACCACCTCCACAAACTTCGCTGGAGCCAGGTGCTGTGGGAAAACTTCAGGCGAGTGAAGTCCCTGACTATTGGAGCCAAAGGTACTGTGGGGAAAGCAGAGGGGGCGATGAAGGAGAATGGAGAGGCTATCAGCACCGGGGCCCGATGAGAAAACCCCAGCGGAGTGAATTACCTGATTATTGGGGTCAAATATTTTTGGAAGAGAGAAGGGGGGAGGAGGCAAGAGACTGGGGAAACTGGCAACGTTACCCACGCCAGGATTCTCCCCCACCCCCCCCTCGGCCCGTGTCTCCCCCTGCGGCTAGAGGTTTCGCTGATCAAAGAGGACCTCCCCCCCAGCCTCCCCCCCGAAGACATCGAATGGCTAAAATCCCTCCCTTGCCTGTACGTTTTAAGGGGGATTCTACTAGCCTTCCCTCCTTTCTTATGCAGGTGTTTAACTACATGGAAATTTATGGCCGGGACTTTGAATCTGACACTTTAAGGGTCAGAATGATTCTTTTATCTTTGGATGGTGAGGCGGCTACATGGTCGACTGCTTTGCACATGTCTGGCTCTCCCCTCTTGGGGAATTTCAACCGTTTTATGGAGGCTTTCCGCCAACGTTTTGATGACCCATTAACTGAGAAGCGGAACAAATTGAAGTTTTTAACCTTCGACCAAGACGATAGACCTGTCGCCCAATACATCCAGGAATTTCAGTGTCTCTCACAATACATGAGAGGATGGGGGGAGGACGCCCTTCTGGACAGATTTGCTGAAGGGTTGAACGCAGACATTTATCAACAATGTGTCAATCGTAACCTGCCAAGACGCTTAATCACGTGGTTTGAGCATGCTGCAGACGCCGAGCTTGACTTAATCCGTCTGCGTTATGCCACAGAAGAAAGAAGGAAGCGGAAAGAGAGGGCTGCCAGGTCCCTCCCCCCTCCTACTATGCAATCGTTTTCCAAACGACGAGGCGACGCGAGAGGGCCCCCTTCTGGCTCCTCCAGACCGCTAACATGCTTTCGTTGTGGCAAGCTTGGGCACACCGCCCCCGAATGTCGGGCTAAACTGCCTCTCTCTGCCCAACCCCCTCCCAGACGTGATGACAAGCCTGCCAGAGGCTCTGAAAAGAAGAAGAAGGAGACAGCGTTCTCTGGGGAAACCAACCCCCCTCCTTTTGCCCAGCCATTAAAGGATGACGCAGATGCTAACTCCTCTTCTTCTGAGGACTCTGATGACGACACATCGCCTCACTGGGTGAGTTCAAACAAGGGGCCCCTTCTCATCCCTATTGAATTAAAAGTTCCTCCTGAGGGGACCCCTGCCACCCTCCTAGCTTTACTTGATTCCGGCTGTTCCCGATCCATGATCAATCCCGCCATGGTGGAAAAATTGGGCATCAAATTGCGCACTTTGAAAACCCCGATTGTGTTTTGCCAAATAGATGGATCGATTGCGGGGGGGGGGTGCCCATTTTTTTACTGAGCCTTTGGAAATGAGGATGGGTACGCATACTGAATTAATCTCTTTTGTGGTCACGCCTGGCATGGACAGGCCACTCATTTTGGGCATCCCATGGCTCCGAAAGTGGAACCCTCACATAAATTGGCGGACAGGCCGCTTGCGTGTTCGCTCGAAGGTGCCTCCAGTGGGGGAGGGCTCTCCGGACCGACCTGACATCACTAACGTTCCTGAAGTAGCCGCTAGAGGGCAGGAGAGGATTGCAGGAGAGGACAAAATCCCGAAAGAATATTTGGATCTTAAGGATGTCTTCAGCGAGCAATCTTCGGACATTCTACCCCCCCACAGGCCTACTGATTGCTCCATTGACATTTTACCCGGGGTCAAACTCCCAAAACCCCGCATTTACTCCATGTCACCCAGGGAAATGGAGGAGATGCGTTCTTTCATTGACAAAAATTTGAAACATGGGTTCATTGAACCGGCTCGACCCAAAGTGGCTGCCCCTGTACTATTTCGTGAAAAGAAAGATGGGTCTCTTCGTTTATGCTGTGACTTTCGCAACCTTAACGCGATCTGTACTCAAAACCTCTACCCACTGCCATTGATGAAGGACTTGTTAGCGCAACTGGGGAAGGGCCGCATCTTCACAAAATTGGACCTGCGAGAAGCTTACTATAGAGTACGCATTAAGGAAGGGGACGAATGGAAGACCGCATTCAACTGCCCTCTTGGTTGTTTCCAGTTCCGAGTTATGCCTTTTGGCCTACAGGGGGCTCCTGCTGTGTTCATGCAATTTATTAATGAGATCCTGCACGATCATCTCTATAAGGGCGTTATCGTATATCTGGACGATATCCTCATTTATACTCGCTCTTACGACCACCACGTCAATCTGGTGCGCACTGTTTTGAAAAAACTCCGTGCTGCCAACCTGTATGCCAAATTGTCTAAGTGCGAGTTTCACCAAACGACTATTGACTATCTGGGCTACCGTATCTCCTCTGATGGCGTTGAAATGGACCCTGAAAAAGTGAAGGCGGTCACTGAGTGGGACGCACCCAAAACTCGTAAACAGTTACAAAAATTTTTGGGTTTCGCTAATTTCTACCGTCAATTTATTCCCTCTTTTGCCAACATTGCTCTCCCTATTACTAATTTACTCAAGACTAAAGGCGACCCGAAGCCTAAACCCAATAAGCCTTTGGACTGGACCATGGAATGCCAGGCGGCCTTCGAAAAACTTAAACGCCTTTTTGCCGCTGAACCGGTTCTTAAACATCCTGATCTCGACCAGCCTTTCGTCGTGCAGGCGGATGCCAGTGATGTCGCCGTTGGGGCCGTTCTGCTACAAGCCAATGACCAAGGTAACTTACAGCCTTGCGCGTACACCTCACGTAAACTCACTGACACAGAGCGGCGCTGGGCGGTTTGGGAGAAAGAGGCTTTTGCGGTCCGTTGGGCCCTCGCTACTTGGCGCCATTTCCTCGAAGGCTCTAAACACCCATTTGAGGTGTGGACTGACCACAAGAACTTGGAAGCGTTACGCACACCTCGTCGTCTCTCCCCCAAACAGATGCGTTGGGCCCAATATTTTAACCGTTTCAATTTCACTCTAAAGTATATCCCGGGCGGAAAGAACTTCATGGCCGATGCTTTGTCCCGATTACCTCAGTATAATTGTTCCAAGCTGAGTATCGTCCAACCGCTCTTGGCAGCTCCGGTACTCACACGTCAACAGACCAAAGCTCAGGAGGAAGTGCCTCACGATCTACTTTCTGACCTCAAAGCGGCTCTTCCTCAAGACGACTGGTTCCTGACCCATCGGGACGAGTGCACCATGAGGGACGATCTACCGTGGATAGGTGCTAAATTATACGTCCCCGCTTCCCTACGACTTGTCGTCCTTCGTCGCGCTCATGACTCCAGGATGGCGGGTCATTTTGGGTTCGTCAAGACTTTGCACCTCGTGAAGAGACAATTCTGGTGGCCTTCTTTAAAAAAGGACATTGAACTTTATGTGGCCAGTTGCCCAGTTTGCGCTGCCGCCAAAAAGCCGCTGGGGAAACCGCAGGGACTTCTACAGTCTGTCGCCCGCCCGGTTGCACCTTGGAAGGAGATTTCTATGGACTTTATTGTTGAGCTCCCCGAGAGCCAGGGGCACACCGTCATCTGGGTGGTCACTGATTTGTTTTCCAAGCAAGTTCATTTCGTGCCTTGCCACAAAATTCCTTCCGCCAAGGCGTTGGCTAAATTATTTCTTTCCCACATCTACCGGTTACATGGGGTTCCCGACCGTATTATCTCCGATCGTGGAGTCCAATTCACATCTAAATTTTGGAAGGAGTTCCTCGCACGCATTGGTTCCGCCCAAGGCCTTAGCTCCGCCTACCATCCTCAGACTAATGGCGGCTGTGAACGTACTAATTCCGTCCTTGAACAATATTTACGTTGTTTTATCAATTATCAACAGGACGATTGGGTTGACTTGTTACCACATGCTGAAGTGGCCTATAACAATTCGGTTCACTCCAGTACGGGCTTCACCCCTTTCCGGGTCGTTTACGGCCAGGATTTTGTTCCTATTCCCGAACTGCCTACGGCCCAGCCTCAGGTTCCTTCCGTTGCAGACTGGAGTGAACGTCTCAGTCGCCTTTGGCCCCTGACTCTTTCCACCTTGGACGCTGCCCATAAGGCTCATAAGAAGCAGGCTGATAAGAAACGCTCTCAGCCCTATGAGTACCACGTTGGAGATTTAGTGTATTTGTCCACGAAATTCTTGCATACTACACAAAAATCGAAGAAATTGGGTCCCAAGTATGTTGGCCCTTTCCCAATTGTGAAAGTTATCAATCCTGTTTCTGTTCGTTTGCAATTGCCCAAGCATCTCAACCGTATCCACCCAGTGTTCCACATTAACCTCATCAAACCAGTTCGGGTGTCCAACCTAAGGCCCACAGATGACCCTCCGCCTGCTCCGTTACTTGTGGATGGGGAACATCATTTTGAAATTCGTGACATTCTTGATTCCCGTCGGCACCGTAATCGCATCCAATACTTTGTGGCTTGGAAACATTTTCCCCCCTCCCACACGGAATGGGTTGATAAGTCCCACGTTCGTGCGCCCCGCTTACTCCAGAAATTTTATGCTTCTTATCCCGACAAGCCTTGACTTCTCTCCCCTCCCTTTTTCATTTGTTTTGTTATTTGTCTGTTTTGTTTGTTTTTTCTTCCAGGCCTGACAGCCTTTTTCCGGGGGACGGCCGGATGTCAGCTTCTGCTTTGCTGTTGCTTCAGCTGCCATGAAACGGGGAGGGGGGGGCGTGTATGTGGGAGGGATTTAATTGATGTGCTGGAGGAATGTTCTAGGATGTACCAGTCGTTGGGATTACGCATGCGTACGTGTTTCCCGCCTGCATCAACGGCCTACACATTCCATCTTCGGCCTGTCTTTTTGAAGTTATCTCACACCTGACATTTGAAGGACTTATGATTGGACTGGAGCTTTGATCCTAGGGGGGGGAACGGGTTTTCCTATATATCAATTGCTTTCGCGCCATATTATTCAGATCTTGCTTCACTACTGCTCGCTTACCATTTATAATTAGTAAAAGTACTTTGGATTTCCAACCCATGGAGTCTCTTAGTCTTCTTTCCTAATTATGGAGTGGAGTGGGGCGTGACACCAGGGTTCAAGGGAATCTCCAAGGGAAATTCCGGTCACCCACGAGCTAATGCTTCCCATGATCCTTTACACTTTAGCCTAGCTGGGTGACCCACTATAAGTTTTCAGGAAAAAAAACCATTCCGGGAAGGACTTCTATTCCCTCAATGAAGTATTCGGCCCTTGTAGGGAATTCTGCTAAGATTTTATGGATACAAAAAGGTGATCCGTGTAGGACCTCTGCCCCTCTGCAGTGAGTGCCAGCACATCCTTCTCTCTTTACGCACAATGGGTCTTTGCTTTTTTGCTTTAACAGGACAAAAGCAACAACAACAAAAATCATTCACTTTTCCATCCATTTTCACACACACAAATTCCTTTCCCTAACATAAGATCCAGTGTTCTGGCCTGACTTTAATACTTTCCAGGCCCTCTCAGTAAAACACATAGAGGAACCAAGATCCAGCTATGATTGGGAGAAGGATCCCATCAGTCACACATATGCAGTTATACATACATTTCCCATGCTTTGCCATGCTTTAAAATAAAATTTAAAATGTAGAGGTACTCACCTTCTTTCCAGGCAGCCTTTGAGCTCAACCTCAAAACCCCTTTAAAACCTAATTTCAAATGGCTAAGGTCCAGAAAAATCGACCCACAGACTCAATGGGGTCTGTGCTGGCATGGGAGGCTTACCTGGGCCATATACATTGGTTAGGTTAGCTTGGAGTCCCATCTTTAGGTGTCAATTGTTGAAAAAAATGTCCTTCTAGGTTGAGCTCCAACTGGACAAAAAGACACTGGAGACATGGAGGCTGCTTGGAAAGAAGGTTTAATGGTGGGCAGGACCACATGGCTTCAGTTCTGAACAGAAAAGGTGATCACATGCTTCAATGTTGGGTGAGGAAGAAGAGAAGGGCCGAGGAAAAGGATTGCAGGGTTTTTTATAATCTGTTTGGTCCATCTATCTGTTTCCTGTTCCTGTGTAAGAAATGTATTCTGATTGGTTTTCAGACTCCCATGGGGTCATGCAGGGGCAACTCTCTAGGCTGTGTTTTAAAACCAGGTTTGGTTGAGTTCTCAAATGCCATGTGGTGAGTGGGTAAAGGCTAATCATGCCTTAATCCCATCACCCTGGAGCTGAAGGGGAGAACTCTTTATTATGTAAAGGAACTGGCTTGGGCAGCTTAATGGCCCATTGACAAGGTGGTTGGGTAGGGAGCAAGCTACTCTGTCTTTAAAACATGTTTCTTCCTTTTCACATCCAGGGAAATGTGATATTCTGCCTTTTCAATATTTCCTAGGATATTTCATTTTTCTGGGACAGGGCTGGGTGATAACTTTCTACAAATCCTTTTCTTGTTGGGACTCCAAGATCAACAATTACAAAACCACAACCTGCTTCCTTGTTGATCAGGACACACACCTCTGGGCCTGAAAGGTTTTCTTCTCATTCTTCCTCATTTCAGAGGGAGTCAGATTTTTAATTTGGAGAAAAAGAATAATGGTCCAATGGCCAAAATAATGCCAGACTTCAAATCTGGGGACATGTGTGCACCCAGGAAACAACCACACTGCATCCTTGATGATTGTGTGAGCAACAGGGCTGAAGGACTAAAAGCCACAGGGCAAGGAGAAGGTTTGGTCAGGTACTGGGAATCCCATGAAGGGAAAGGTCCAGATTTGGAGATGTCTTTGCTATGACAACCAGGAAATATCTCCTTGCTCAGCCTTTCGCCACCAGAACGTTCTTCTTTGGGTATGGATGTTGTCCATGAAAAGTCCAATCCTTCTGAATTTGAGGCCAGGTACGACTGGAAACACAGGGGCACTTCCTCCGTCTGTTCTCACATGTTCTTGTGGACCACACGTGGCCTATCGATGTGCAGAAAGAACAAACATGCCTAAAAGCCACTGGGAGAGGTCGAAAGAACTATATGAGATTGTCGTTTTCCCCTGTTGCTTTCATCCTTGGCCCTGATGACCCACGGGGCACCCCCTTTCCTCTCCCAGGAGCCCCAGGCAACAAGAAGAATCCAGTGCCCTTCAGCACCTGCCCAACTGAGAAAGAAGAGATGAAGGTGGCAATCAATACCCTGAGAGGAATCAATTCCGTGTTGGCTTGCAGCACTTCTGCAGCCAATGAAAAGACATCTCAATACAAAGGGTGGATTATGCCCACAGTGACCCTGCAATCCGTCATTCTAACAGGCTGCCTTTCATTTCAGAAAGCTTTTGTTTAGATTCATTCCATGATTTCTTGTCTTGGTTGTGCTTCTGATTTTTCTTTTGTAAAGCAAAGTGAAAAACAGAAACGGTACCCTTTTATTTAATCCTTATGAGCCTCTGTAACATTTACCCTCTTTTCCAATTTGTCTTTTACTACTTCCAAGAAAATGTGTGGCCACCATAGTCCTGGAGTTCTCACCAGGCAACCCTTCTCATGTTGTTGCCCACCCAGGCACTGCACATTGCAGGAAGCTTTGGCCCATCCCTTGAGCATCCCTAGCCCCTCCCTGCTCCTAAGCTTATTCCCAAGAGAGGACTGGATGAACAGGGGTGCAACGGACAGGAGCCCTGTTTGGTTTCATTTGGCCACAGTAAACTTTGGAAACAGGAGACTTTGGAAAGGTCTGGGCCAAGGCAGACCCCAGACCCATTTTGTGGCCCTCGAAATACATCTGTACAACACAAGGCACAAGACTTATAAATGCATAAATCTCTGAAGTTATATTTAAGGAAGTTGAGGGGGATAAAAGTTGGGAACTCTCATCTGCCTTTCCTCCTTTCTCTACCCCCTGTGCCCATCCTGCCCTCAAAGATGGCAAGACACGGGTCCAGCACAGCCCTGCTTGCAGATGCCCCAAGAGCCCCGTTGCCCATCCCAGGCAGGCACCACTCCAGAGTCCATGGTCAGGAGGATCTGAGACTTTTGCCAGCCACCCTTGGAACAGTGGTAGTGCCAGCCAGAATCTGCTCCAGCACATTCTGATCACTCCACAGTGGCTTTCTCAGGCGCTTCTATGCACCTTCTTGATGACACAATGGAGGCCACCTGGGATGACTCATCTGCCCCGTGTCGGGGTGAGTAGTGTTGGTCTCTCCTCTGAGACCTACTTGCCCAAGGACATCCACCCTGGATTGGGTTGTAAGATCAGGTGGCTTTTAGGCAAGAAGAAGAGCCCCTCCAGAGAGGTTCAGAAGGGTGAAGCAGTGGGGCGCTGAGAGCTTGTTCACTTATGTGGGAAGGGTGGCACTGAGGCCCCCAAGGCAGCACTGCCTCTTCCCACAGCCTCCTTGGGGAACCTCCATTTCCCAGAGAGAGTGTCTGTGACTCTTGGAGCACAGCAAGGCTGGGAAGGAACTCATCTCCCTCTCCTCTCTCCCCACAAAAGTTGCTTTGTGCAGTGCCACATCACCCCTTGAGCACCTGAGGACACCTGTGTCCCTTGACTCCATCTTCTCCTCTGCTCTCTCACCTGGCTGCTTGCAAGCTTGTTAGTGTTGTACTTTAGCCAAGCCACTGACCTTTTCTTCCAAGCTTCGAACAAAGAGGGAGGCCTTTCCTGATGGGCTGCAGGCCAAATGCCCAATGGGTCCAGAGCCAACACAAACATTCTATGTTTGGAGAATGTCAATGGGTAAGTTCAGCCTGTCATCCTGGACCCTGCCAAGAATAACCCTGTTATATTGGTGGTTGCATGCCTGAATGGAGGTGATGTAAGCCCCAGTGAGGGTGGGAGGGCACAGGGAGCCCCCTGGGCTGTATAAAAGCAGGGGCCCCTGCAAACTCCAATCACTTGTCTCCAAGTCTCAGAATATTCTTTGGCTGAGGAGAAGAAAGGACCGAGTGAGATGAAATCCTTGCTCTTCACTTTGGGCCTGGCCCTCTGCGTCTTTGTCCAGGCTAAGCGTGACAAGCTATTTGTGACAATTGATCATAGCAAGGTGAGTCCATGTGGATGGGGGTGTATGTCTCTGCTCTGGGTGCCCCTCCCTGACCCTCCCCTGATCGAAGGAACCCAGGCATCAGAAGCCCCTCTTCAGGCACAGAGGGGACAGCTGGTGCAATGGGTCTGTGCCTTCCCCCTTCAATGGGGCAGTGAGGGCCTTTCTCACTTGGGAGGGGACCACAATTTAACAAAACTGGCAAATAAATAAACCTGGGATATTTTTGATGCATTGTATGAAAAAACTCATCCCTAAATATGCATTTGGGTGGAATTACTCATAAAATCAACTCTTTCCAGACAGCACATTTTAACTGCAATGACTTCCTCAGAGAAGTCATTCGGGGTGCTTCCAAAGGGTCTGTAAGGCTGCCTCCCAGTCAGGGGGATTTCATCTCTTGCCCACTGATGGGCAGCCTCCCTGGCACAAATGCTTCTGGGGAGATGCTCCTTCTGCAAATGCCAGATGGGTCCCTAACACCTTTGGTCCCCAGATGAATGGAGAGTGGTTCATTGCAGCCATGAAAACCAATTGCCAGGATATTCCCCAAATGCCAGTAACTCCTGTGTCTTTTATGCAACTGACGGCGGACAAAGTGAAAATGACAGTGATGATGAAAACGTAAGTGCCGCGGTTTGCTGCTTGCTTCCATAATACCCAAGTGGCCAGGGGTCCAGTGGTGCTGCTCTTGGGAGCCAGAAGTCACCCCAAAGTCCTGGAACTGCCCTGGAGCTGGGGTTGTTTCTTCAGCCCCCTCTGAGATCCAGGGAGAAGGACCAAGAGACCTTCAGGGCACGTTCTCCTGACATCTCAGGGAGAAACGACTGAGGCAAGCACCTTCAGTCAGGGCCCAGGTTAACTTTGGTAGGCCAGGATGAAGGAGTGTTTGAGGACTAAAGGAAGGGCCTCTGGGGCAAGGCCACCTTCCATAGAGCCCAGGGGTTTCAGGCCATGAGCGAGATCAGCTGGAGAACCTGGAGGTGGTTCCCTTATTTGGGACAGAAGGACCATCAGGAAGGGCAGGTGGTATACCTAAGAGCCGAGTGATCTGATAATGGCCTCAGAAGCTTTGCCATCATTTTGCAGGCCACAAGGTTGCAAGACAATGGAACTGATGCTCGAGAGAAAAGATGGAGTTTTCTCCACCATATTTGGTACGTAGTGAACGGGGTGGGCTGGCTTTTAACATTGGGATCCTGTGGGGCCAAGAAGCAGGGATACTGGTGGGGGTTGGGAAAGGAATGAGGCAGGGGCTGGAACAGATGCTCTGCCTACCTCAGGACCCAAGATCCAGCACCCTTGCCAGAGGAGCTAAGGGGGCGGGCCCCTTAAGACCCAAAGAGTCCTGAGTCCAGAGGAGCCAGGCTCCAAAAGGATGCCAAAGGAGGGGATTCTGGGGCACCCTCTCATTTCTGGGGTGCAATGGAGTTTAGCTGCAGCTCAAGCGAGCTGCATCTTCACCTTCTGAGGGGCTTCCTTGAAGCAGGTGGGCAGGCACGGCCCATTTGGATGCCTTCAATGCTGTCTTCCATTCCAAAGACCCCAACTTCTTCATCAGGGGACCAGATCTCTTACCTAAATCTCAAAAGCTTACAGCTGGGGATAACTCCCCCCCCCACTTTCTGCGAGAAAGCCCAACCCAATTTACAGTTGCTTCATTTCTTCTTACAGGGGAAGGCAGTAAAATTACCATGGAAACAATAGAAATAGATAAGAAGTTTATGTCCACCGTCATCACTGTTGACACCGGCAAGGGCACATGCAGAATTGCAATACACCTGGGTGAGTATTTCAGCTGGAGACGAAAGGAAGTATGGCCCAGATGAAGTTTGCATGCCTCATTAATCCACCATTTGTTTGAATCCTTTGCAGCAATGGGAAATATTGATGGAAATAGCTCATAAACCTGGTTTGCTTTGCAAAATCAGCCATCACCCACAAGGTTCTATCAAAGGGAGAGTGGGAAGACTGCGATGGAGGTTGCAGTTTCTTCTTCAGCTTCAAAAGTAGAGGAGAGGCTCGGGGAGTGGGGGCTAGATTTGAGGTGGGGGTAGATTCCTGGGCAGCAGCTCTTAGAGCACTGGGGGTCCCTGGGGCAGCCCTTGGTAGCCGGGAGACCTCAGGGACTCAGCCCCCCAACATGGCACCTGCCTCTGCTGTGCCTTCACTGTGGCATCATCTCCCCTACTCCGCTGCTCCTTCTGGTGCCCTTTGGCCTGAGCTTGTAGGGGCACAACTCACTGAGCTCAGATTCATGCCTGTGCATCCTCCCCTGAAAGCAGGAGTCCACCGGGGGGGCCCATGATCCTCCCACTCCTCAGTCCCTAGTGGGCCCCCATTGCAGTTGATCCAAGGGACCCCCGCCTACCTCTTTCCTTTGGAGAGACTTGCCCAAGAAGGGGGTTCCTCACCCTCTTAGAAGCCTACTCTGCCCCCTCCCCCCAGGTGGAAACAGGCCAAGTGCCCACTCAAGCCTGATTCTGTTCTCTCTGCAGTTAAGGGTCTGAATGACAAGGGAAGCCTGGGTAGTTTTGAAGCCTTTGCTGCGAGAAACAATGTGAAAGGCGAACAGGTTAACACCCTGTCCACAGAAGGTAGGTATTGGGGGGGGGGGGGGCGGCAGAGACCCAAGGCCCAGAAGCTGGAAGAAGGACCCAGGACATTGTTATGGCAATTAAATTATGGGCGGCATCACCGAAACCTGGTGTGCCTATTTTGTGCCACTGGAAAGTGTTGCATCACAGACAGTGCCAGCTGAAATTAATTTCTTTCACACTTTTCTTGAAGGGAGGGAGGGATGTAGTGTAATTCTTCCAAGGGTGTCTTGTGTGCTGGCAGCAGCCCTGTGAGAAGGATCTGAGAGGGCTGTTGGCATGGCAGTGGCACCTTGGTACAATATGGCTTTTTACAGGCCTCCCCCTTCCCCTGGGCAAGCCAGGCAAGGAGTAGACAAAGGGGCTTTGCTTCCCTGCTTTTTTGGGTGGCTGGAGTCCTTGGAGGAGGAGGGGGTGGTGCCTGCTGGTGGCTTCTTTCCTTTCAGAGGCCCACCTGTTCAGCCAAGGGCCTTGCCTGCATTTCAACCTGCTCTTTTCCATTTTCCACAGGGATGTGTCCACATTCCTCATAGGTACGTTTATTCTGGTTCTTAGAGCTGGTGGTCTTTGGGCCCTCCATCACAAAGGGGTCCTTCTGTAATGTGTCTATGTGTGAGGAGCTACTGGCAGTGTCCTGGGGTTATCCTGGCTGACCATCTGAGGGTCTCGGCCTGTCAGCATGAAAACTGGGGTGATGGACAGACCTGAATTTAAGAATGTTGAGGGGGAGAAATATGTGTGGGGGAGAGAGTAGGACAGGACTGCATCTTCGGCAAAAGCCCCATAGCTTGTGAACCTCAAGGGAGATGTGGGGGAGGGGAGATCCCACACCGCTGTGCCTGCCCAGAGAAGCCCCTCCCTCTGAGCCCCCCTGACTCCCGCTGATCCTGAGATCTGGTTCCCAAATTGAGAGCCACATGCATGGAGAGCTTACCCCACCCAGATGGAGTACACATATTCTAGGCAAATCCCATTAAGGTTCTTGTAGTTTACACATAAATGAAAAGAGCCATCTTTCTTTTCTCTAAACAATACAGGTGCAGGCACTCGTGGTCTAGCCCGCTCTATGATACCCCGTTTCAAGTTTTTGTCAATAAATTTCTGCAGTTCTTCCATTTCGCGTGGTGTCATCAAATAAATTTGGTGTTTGGGGAGTTTTACCCCTGGGAGGATCTCAATGGGGAGGGTGGGGAATTTATTAGAAGGCTTTTCGCTGAAAATGTCTTTAATGTCCCAGTATTCTTTAGGGACTTTCTCTTCGCCCTCAATTTTCTGCTGCGTTGCAACTTCTAAGTTAGGTTCAACTTTGGCTATGTGGGAGACCATCCCCTTGCCTTTTGGGGTTTTAATGGAATGGATGCAAAGCCACCCTTTCCTCCAGTTCATGTGTGGGTTCCATTTCCATAGCCAGGGTAATCCTAGTGTGAGGGGCTGATCCATCCCAGGTGAAACTATGAAACTTAAGTTTTCTTGGTGATCCCCTATCCACATATCTACTGGTTCAGTCACAAATTGGGCAGGAGCCCCCCCCCCCAAGCTGGCAACTGGCAAAAGGCAATGGGCACTTTCAAAGTTCTCAGTCTTAAGCCCATTTTTTCCACAACGTCTGGACTAATGCAACGTGTGCATCCAGAATCTAAAAGGGCCAGCATTTTTGCTTGGGCTCCAGTAGAGGGCACTTTAAGTTCTACAGGAATGGTCATGAGGCCCAATCAGGGATGATCATCATCAGAGTCAGTTTCACATTCCCCCGAGAGAAAGGAGGATTCTTCTCCCCCTTGATTGGGAGGGAATTCTTCAACAGGATCCACCCCTTTCATGGTGGTGTCCCAGGCTATTTGTTCGGCTTCCTCTCCCCAATGGCAGGGTGATTTGGGCCAATTTTTGAGGGGCAGTTCACTGCTCAGTGCCCCTCTTTCCCACAGTGGAAACAAGCAGTAGACTGGAGCTTGCTTGCAGACCAACATTTCCTCCCTTCAGAGCTCCTTTGGGAGGGTTGAAAGGGGGATTTTTACCTTTCTCACTGTCTTCCTAGTGTTTATTCCTGGCTAAGCTGATCTCCACATCTGCTGTCAATTCATACCAGCATTGCAGGTTTCCGGGGGGGGGGCTTTTAACACAGTTCTGGTATATATTTTGGTTCAAGCCAACCATCAGAGCCTCCTCCAACCACCGCGCATATAAACGGACAGTTCATGAAACTCTTGGATGCATTCAGCACCTGGATTTTTACCCTGAGTAAGGGTTTTCATCTTTGTTCTGGCCTTTCACTCGAGGAGCGGGTCATCAAAGCATTTTCTTACGGGAGCCATAAGCCTATTATAGTTCCTCAGCAGGGTGGGGGTCATCGTTATGCAAAGCGACCATCCAGGCTGCCACTTTGTTCTCCAACACCATGGTAACAACTCTCACCCTGGCTTCCTTGATGGGGAGATCTTCTCCAAACTGTTGCATAAAATTCCAGACCTGCACCAGGAAAAATTCTAGCTCCTTTGGGTCACCTCCAAATTTCACACCAAGAGGAGGAACGTTTGCCATCTGGGGTCTGTGGGGCATCTCTCCACCCCTTGGAAGGGATCTTACGGTGGCTGCTGCTGCTGCAGCTCTCCCATCTTGATCAGCTGTGCTGTCTGTCCCCAGGCCCCCTCTGGGTGAGACAGGTCCTCTGCAGGTCTCTCTTCTTGATCAGGGAAATCAGCTTCTCTTTCAGACCTGCTCTTGCAAAATGACATTTCTCCCAAGCCTCCTGGAAGAGTTTCATAGCGTGGTACATCATGAGATCATCTTCTTTGGCTTCCTGCCAGGCAGCTGCAGGTCACCGATGTCAGGTTGTTGTAACTCCAGCCAGAATTTCCTCAAAATCATACTTCTGTCCCATTCACAATGACCACCTGGGATGGACGAATCTTTCCTCCAAATTCAGTTCTGCCATCCACTCCGTCTCCAGAGGACATGAGGATCCCCCAGCCCCCATGTCGTCCTTCTGCCCGGGTTGGACATTTCTTTGAAGGTTCTGTTTTTATTACACTCCCCTCGGAAGGTGTTAGCTCTGGGATAAGTGTGAGAGTGAGATCTTGCTAAATGTCAAGCACGCCTCCTTCAGCAACCAATAAAGAAACCACTTAACTCCATTTTTAGAATTAAGAGTACTTTTATTGGTTATGAAAAGATAGCAGAGAAGTAAAACAAGGTCTGAGGCAGAAACGTGTGAAACCATATGTATCAAACATTTGCCCAATCCCTCCCCCCAACAACCCCCACCCCATTGCCCAATCTGCAAATCCCTTAGGTATCATGTGGGTGCATCTCCAAGAAGTATCATCAGGTTGGAATGCAGGATGATTGGCCTTGACCAACACCTAGCACCAGTGACCAGCATGCACAGAAAATGGTGAGAACAAAACTCCCTTTTTAACTATCCTCCTGTACCAATTATTTCCCATCCCAAATACCATGCCCCCCTCTCCATTTCTATGGATGCCAAAAGCAAGTAGCGAAGCAGAGGCTGACATCAAGATTAAGACTAAGACTAATGCTGGACTAGAATGGACTGGACTGGACTGGACTAGACTAGACTGATGCAGGAGGGGATGCACAGGTAAACCCACCAGTGGCTGGCGAGACTAGACTAGACTAGAACAGAACAGAATAGAATAAAGAGTGAAAGGGATAGAATAGAATAGAATTCTCTATTGGCCAAATGTGATTGGACACACAAGGAATTTGTCTTTGGTGCCTATGCTCTCAGTGTACATAAAAAGGCAAGATACATTCATCAAGAATCATAATGTACAACACTTAATGATAGTCATAGGGTGCAAATAAGCAATCAGGAAACAATCAATATCAATATCAATATCAATTGGAAGAATACAAGCAACAAAGTGACAGTCCTGCAATCATAAGTGGGAGGAGATGGGTGATAGATGGGTGATAAACTGCAATCAAACAACAAAAATAGGCTGCACCCTTCATCCTCCAAGACTTTGGACCCGGCCATGGTCAGTCCCAGCCCTTCCCTTTGCCTAGCCATACCAGACCCAAACTGGCCATCCTGCTCCCCAATAAAGCCCCCAAACCCATTCAGACCACAGACAGAAACCCCTCCACAAGTTCCAGGGCAGCCTATAGGAGGAGCTGCAAGACAGCAGCAAGTGGAGAAATCCCATCCTCGGTCAGAGACACCCCCTTCTTCCCACAGTCTGTTTTCCCCACAAAGGATTCCACGGGTTGCAAGGCCCCCCCAATGGGAGCCAACCCTGGCTCAGTCTCCCTCAGAAGAGGTGAGACTGAGCCCTTGCCAAACTGACCAGGGCAATAAAAGGGGAGTCAGGGTTAGAGGTGGAGCATTCACGCAATAGCCATAGTCATAGCACTTAGGCTTATATACCACTTTACAGCCCTCTCTAAGCAGTTTACAGACTCCACCTATTTTCCCCCAACCATCCTCATTTTACTGACCTCAAAAGGCTGAAACGCTGAGTGAACCTTCAGCCTGGTGAGATTCAAACTGCCAAGTTGCAGTCAGCAGAAGTAGCCTGTAGTACTGTACTCTAACCACTGAGCCACCACAAGCAGCAGCCCCTGTGGGGGAAGGAGGCTCCAGGCGTGACAGCCAATGGGACCTCCTTGGCTATGTCTGTGAAGCCCCATGCTCCTTCCTCCTTCCAAGGCCCCCTTCCCATCCCGAACAGAGTCCTTCACCTGAGCAAGGGAGGGGATTCCCCTCCCCATGTTCCCTCCTGTTCCCACAAGTTCTCTATCATAGAGGTCACCAATCTTTTGGACCTCAGGGACCACTAAATTCATAATTTTAAATCCTTCAGACTACTAACGAGATCTGCCTAATGGGCGGGCGTGGCTAGGTTGTTATGTGACTGGGTGGGCATGGTCAACTCAATGTCACTCACATTGAGAGGTGCCTCACCAGCCTCTACTCGCTCCTCCCCTCCTAGCCACTCCTCTCCTGCCTGCCTGGGCTCCTTAGAGCCTCAATAGGAAGCCAGTTGCTGGAACTAAGCAGCCACCAGGGGGAAAAAAATGGCAAAACAGCTCAATTCAAATTGGGTCTGACCGAGAAAGAGGCTCAGCAGAAGCACCACACTGAGGACAAGGAGCATAGACTTTTCAAGCAGAGGGAAGACCTACTGGAGTGCAAGGCCAGATACTGGCACCTGGAGGCTCAGTGGGCTGACATGGTCAACCAGTTCCAGGCCACCATGCAGTCACACTGGAATTTGTTTCTCTTTTCCACAAGTCCGCCATGTGTACTAAACTGCCCCTCCACATTTTTCATATTTCCAACATTAACAAGAAGTACCTTTATACATCTCTGATGATTTCTCTGGTGTCCTATCAAAGGTTCATCTTTTTGTGAAAATTCTCTCTTATTTTTAAATAATTTTTATTGAACATTTTAATCTTTAAAAAAATAAAGAAAAACACAAGAAAAAAACATAACACAAAACATACATAACAATGTAAAGTAATTATACAACCTTCTATATCGGCTTTCATGTTTAGCCTTTATAGGTCTCCATTCTGCGTTGCCTTCCTACTGCTTTTACCTTAACCTATAATATAACAATAGTAGTACTAACATTTATAATATATATATATTGCAATTGTACTGATAAATAAATAAAGGGAGAGTAGTATAGATCTATTTCAAGCTATTTAGCTCTCATCAGCTAGCCATACCCTTACTGGGAATCGAATCTGGGCTGTGTTACATATTAGGCAGTTATATTAGCTACTAAGCCACAGGCTCTCCTCCTTTATCAGCTAAACCAGGGAAATAGGTATGTATTGTGTCACAACTCCTGGTAGATCTATACTAGTCTCTCTTTATTTATTTATCAACAAAATTGCAACACAAATGTAATAAGGCAACATAAAAAAATAGCTTTCTGCCTGGATGGCTCCCAGAGTGAGCCAATAGACAGAAAAGGGAAGCAGTATGCTCCCTCCCATATTTGGGCATGCCAGGGGTTGTGACACAACACACACACACACACACACACACACACACACATTCTCTACAGAAACAGTTGGACTAAGCCACACCTAGACACCTGGCCACCTGGCATGGCTCTCAGTCACCCAAAAATCCCATTGGCTGACCCAATTGCCATGCCTATACATTGGCTGATTGTTTGCCTGTGTATAATTGTGGTTGAAGCTGAAGAAACCATTGACAAGAAAGACATTATAGCAGGCAGTGCTGTGTACTATGCTTAGATTGAACTTAGAACTTTGACACACAGACTCTGGACATTTGACAATATAATAAAAGTTTAAAAAATGCAAAATCAATTAAAATACTTTAAAAAATTAAAATTACAAAATAAGATGTTGGGCAGCCTGGAGGAGAAATCTTCTCTATCCCATCAGCCATTCCCACTGTAGCAGACCACTGTCAGTGCCCCAGGCCAAGAAGCAGACCCAAGTTTTCAGATTCTTTCAGAAGACTAGGGGTATGGGGGGAAGATCTCACAACTGATGGGAGACTAATCCATAGGGCAGGGGGCATAGGCAGAAAATATTCTTCCACATTAGCTGAAATTCTTTGGCCAATAGGATGTGAAGTATGCTATTTGTTGGAGTGTATGAGGTGAGGTAATTGCATTGAGGTAAGATGGTTCCTTAGATACCCTGAAGTATTTCTTAACATCTATTGACTACCATAATTTCAAATTCGACCCAAAATCACCACTCTTTTCAGTTTAAAACATTTCTAATGGGATCTTGCAATAACCATGATTGACAAAAATAGCAATAGCAATAGCAGTAGACTTATATACCGCTTCATAGGGCTTTCAGCCCTCTCTAAGCGGTTTACAGAGAGTCAGCATATTGCCCCCAACAATCTGGGTCCTCATTTTACCCACCTCGGAAGGATGGAAGGCTGAGTCAACCCTGAGCCGGTGAGATTTGAACCGCTGAACTGCTGATCTAGCAGTAGCCTGCAGTGCTGCATTTAACCACTGCGCCACCTTGGTTCTTAATAAAACATCTATTAACAACCACACATTGCACAGCCACAAAGGCATCAAATGAGTTTCTCCTGATACATTTTTTTTGTCCTGATAGCACCCAGTAGAGTATTTGCTTCACATTCTAACAAGATGATTAGAAGGGATAAGATAAGATAAGATAATTTTTACTGTTTTTTTCTCATCAAGTGCTTCCTGCAGTTCAGCTCAGGTTTCAGTACAAGAATATACATTTTTGGGGAAAAGATGCAGAGCAATAAGCCAGCACTGGAGGTCAGGATGGAAAAGATCTCCACAGCCACCATGTATTTGCCCTTTGTGCTTAAATAAGTTGGAACAAAAGAAACCCAGACACTGCAGAAGATCAACATGCTAAAGGTGATAAACTTGGCTTCATTGAAACTGTCAGGCAAGTTCCTGGTCAGGAAGGCCACCGTGAAGCTGATGGTAGCCAAGAAGCCCAGAAAGCCCAGGACAATGTAAAACATAGCATCAGATCCTTCATTACATACCAGGATAATTTCTTCCATCAGGGAGTGCATGTCAACATCTGGAAAGGGGGGAGCAGTGACCAACCACACACTATAAAACAAGACTTGGCTAAAGGAGCAGGAAAGAACAATGGAACTGGACAAGTGTTTGCTAGACCATTTTCTCATCCTACCTCCTGGTGTGGTTGCCATAAAAGCAAGGACCACAACAATAGTCTTGGCCAAAACTGAAGAAATGGCTATTGAGAAGATGATGCCAAAGGTTGTTTGTCGAAGGCGACACATCAGTTTTGTGGGCTGTCCAATGAAGAGCAAAGTGGAAAGGAAACAAAACAAAAGGGAAATGAGAAGAATGTAGCTGAGGTTCCGGTTGTTGGCTTTGACAATGGGAGTCTCCCAGTGCTTAATGAAGATGTAAAGCACCAAAGCTGTGAGGAAAGAAAAGAAAAGGGCAAAAAGAGTGAGAGTCATTCCCAAAGATTCTTCAAATGAAAGGAAGCTGATATCTTTTGGAAGGCACCAATTCTGGTCTTTGTTGGGATGCTGATCTTCTGGACACTGAAAGCAGTCATCCAAGTCTGTTGAAACAAACAAATGTACCATTTAATGCACTAGAACTGTATGTATTAGAAGCACATAATAAATGTTAGAATATTCATGATGGGAGAGACATGGTAACAAGGCAGTGGTGGGATTCAAATAATTTAACAACCGGTTCTCTGCCCTAATGGTTTCTTCCAACAACCAGTTCACCTAACTGCTCAGAAAGTTAGCAACCGGTTCTCGCAAAGTGGTGCGAACTGGCTGAATCCCACCACTGGAACAAGGTCAGCCAATGAATAGGCATAGCAACTAAGCCAACCAACAGGAGGTGAAATAGATCTGAGTCTGTGCTGAAAATTGAAACTGAAACTAGTCTTCTCTCTGTCTGCTCTGAACTCCGAAATGAAACTAACTGTTCTTTCCTGCTTGTGTTTTGCTTGTAACTTCTACCACATTGAAAGAATCTACTATTAATATTGTATATTTATTCATCTGATATTATGTATGTAAAGAAGCTAATGAATCCAGCTGAATCAGTTATCAGGTGTAAAAAGAAAAGGAGTAAATAAAGAACAATAACACAGATCATAAATTCACTTTTAGAGAAACCGAAATATATAATCATGTTTGGGTTGTCACCAAATGCTGAAGCTCCTTCTCTTTTCAATCAAGTACCTAAAAACTTTGCTTTTGTTTTGTTTTTTCCTCTCATTCCAAAAAAAATACAGACAATCCATGTTAAACATTTCATAGTACTTCGTCTACTATTTTCATTTTGTACTGCAAACATTGTTTTAACTGCCAAGATGTATAGAAAATGTAGGTGCTCCTTACTTAGTATAATGACAATACACACTTTTCTCAAACTGTGACCTAACAGAATAACAGAATAAAAGAGTTGGAAGGGACCTTGAGGAACCTCTAGTGTTGGGCATCCACAACTTGAACATCCATAACTGGAGGCAAGTTGTTTTATTGATTAATTGTTCTAATTGTCAAGAAATTCCTCCTTAATTCTAGGTTGCTTCTTTCCTTGACTCGTTTCCATCCATCGCTTCTTGTCTTGTCTTGTGTGTTGGAGCAAAAGTTGATCCCTCTTCTTTGTGGTAGTCCTTTAGACATTGGCACACTACTGTTATATCACTCCTAGCCCTTCTTTTCCTTTAACTAGACATATAGAATTCCTCTAATTGTTCTTCATATGTTTTAGCCTCCAATCATCTTTGCTGATCTTCTTTGTAATCTTTATAGAGTCAACTTTTTTAATAATATGGTGACAAAAACTGGGTGCAGTATTCCAAGTGAGGATTTACCAAAGCATCATAAAGTGGAGATCTTGTTTCTGTCCCGCTGTTAATGTAGCCTAGGACTGGATTGGCTTTTTTGGCAGCTGCTGCACACTGCTGGCTCATATTTAAATGATAGCCCACTAAGATTCCAATATCTTTCTCATGATTACTACTATTGAGCTAGATACTACCTATTCTTGAGCCAGATATCACCTATTGAGAGACACCTGAGGAAAACTGCCATGTAAATATTTTCCAAATGCAATGCTATGCAAGGAAAGATTTGGCACAGAATCTCTAAGATTCATGGACAGATCTTTACACTTCTGAAATGAATGAGCAAATTGTTTCCTGCAAGCCATTCCCTTTTCGCTCCTCTTTTATTTCCTATGGGAGGGGCTATTCAGAGTCAAACTGTGGCTTTATTCCCAAGTCGACCCAGATTTCTGAGCTGTTCTTTTCTTCTGGCAGTTCTTTGTTTGCACATACTGGGCAAAGACTCCAGCTCTTCCTCTGCTTGACTACTGTCTATCTCCGAAGGCAGCTGAGAAATGCCAAATGCCCTTGGCCCCATCTCTGCCTCTGATTCAAAGACATTGTCTGAGCCTTCCTCAGCCTCCAGGATGGCCCATGTTCCTCCCCAACCTCGTCACTGTCCAACTCTGCTGCTATCTCCACTGGTTGCTGGTGGGTTACAACACCTACTCTTTGGATGAGAAATCTTTCCTTCTGGGCATCGATGGCATTTGTAGCAGCAAAATGTTTTCCCTTCAATCCTTTTCTTACGGTATCCAGAATTGCAATGGGAATTACACAGAGAAATGGGAAGTTCCTATAAGAAAGCAAGAAATTACTTCTAAGATATGTTTACAAGTATCTACCTGTACAATAGTAGATTTTAGTTGGTGGTCTTGAAAAGAGCCGAGGTGGCGCAGTGGTTAAATGCAGCACTGCAGGCTACTTCAGCTAACTGAAGTTCTGCAGTTCGGCTGTTCAAATCTCACCGGCTCAGGGTTGACTCAGCCTTCCATCCTTCCGAGGTGGGTAAAATGAGGACCCGGATTGTTGGGGGCAATATGCTGACTCTGTAAAAACTGCTTAGAGAGGGCTGAAAGCCCTATGAAGCGGTATATAAGTCTAACTGCTAAAGAGCTGTACAATGAAAGAAATCGAAACATCACACTTGTTTAAAACCCCTTAAGGAAGCTAGATATTTGCTCAGCAGATATTCACTTGATTCAAAGAAATACCCATAAATGTGACACTTTATTCTCCTTTAAATCAGTATATTAGTAGAATACTCAATTAAATAAAAAAAATAAGAACTACTTTTGGGTGACATTTCACTGAATTGTGCAATAATACACTAAAGTGATTTGACAGATTTGGCAGGGAGTTGCATCTAACCATTAATTCTGTTCTGTCCCCAGTTCCCTAGTCATATGTGTTGCTCTTCTCTGCACTCTTTCTAGAGTATGTTGTGGGCAAGTTGTGCAATCCACAAATTGAATTAAGAACATGAAAATTACTTTTTTTTAAATGGTGGAATGAAAAGCAATGAATCAACATCCTTAAATACAGGGTTTAGTTTTTAGTTTAGTTTAGTTTTAGTTTATTGATATTTATAGGCCGCCCTTTTCCCTGAGGGGACTCAGGGAGGCTTACAATCAATGGGAAGGGAGTGTAAGACAAAACACAAGAAAGAAAGAAATGTGAATAAAAAAAATAAAACGATAAAACACAACATTCATTCAGCATTCGGGTGGGGCAAGGTTCGGATCTTATCCCCAGGCCTGACTGGATAGCCAGATCTTGAGGGCTGTGCGGAAGGTCTGGACGGTGGTGAGGGTACGAATCTCCACGGGGAGATTGGGAAAAGGATTTAGGCAACTTAGTATGAGCTCTACCTGGTTGAACTCCTTGGGCCACTGGATCACATCTTCAGAAATGGGGCATTCTGTGGTGCCACTCTCCCAACTTTGACTCTAGCAAAGGACTGATTTGGAAATGTGATCCAGTTGATAATATCAAATCCTGCTATTAATTCCTCTTTGGAGCTAAAGGAAAACATTTCACCAACATCGTTGTTAAATGAAACACTTCTCAGGAAATGATGAAGCTAGATGAAAATGAAAATGACAAATCATCAACTTCTTCCTTAGCATTATATTAAATAAATACAATAACAATCAGATTGAATCTTAAAGGAATTCCTTTCCAATCTTCCATAAAATTCCTTTCCAATCTTCCATAAAAAAATTGTCTCAGACATTTTTAAAAAGTCAATTTCATTTCATTTTAGCCAGTTTTCTTTTGGTGAGTCAACTGCTGTTGACCTAAGTAATATTACTATTTTGTAGTCACTTTAGCACTGGAGTGTATCAGTGACGTGCGGTGAGCTTCATGGCCAGTGAGGCAAGCGCGAAAGGCCCGCCGAAGCCCCGGTACCACGTCCGCCATAGAGCGGGATCCTCACCGGCCATGAAGCTCACGGCACGTCACTCGGCAGTTCAAGCTCTGCTCTGCAGCCCAAACTTTCTCCTCCCAGCAACTTGGCCTGGACCGTCCTTGCGCCTCAAGCCGCATTTCTTCCTGCAAAGCCCTTGAGGTGTCAGGCAGAGCTCTCGGGTTGCCCAATCCAGTTCCTCCCAGGTTCAAAACTATGGAGGGAGGAACTAGATGGGCAACCCGAGAGCTCCGCCTGACGCCTGAAGGGCTTTGCAGGAAGAAACGCGTCTAGTGGGGAAGAAGGCACCTCCTGTAACACAGAAAAGCGAAGGGCTCCGGGCAAGAACTGAATACACGGACACACTTTTTGCCCATAATGGCATCTCTCCTGCAACCAGCTGGGGTGCTTGGGGAGAGAGAGAGAGAGAGAGAGAGAGAGAGAGAGAGAGAGAGAGAGAGAGAGGCCAAACAATACTAGTCTGAGGCTTCGCTTGCGGCCCATCGTTCATTCCCCCGCTTGTTACTCCGACACTCTTCGGAAAGAGGCGGCGGTTGCCTGCCTGCTGCGTGTGTGTGGGGAAGAAGAAAAGGAGAGCGAGCAAAATAAACAAATCCTCCTCAAGCCTCGCCGGGAAAAGCAACTGGTGTGTGTGTGCTGTAGCCCGGCTAATTGCAAAAGCAGCCACTTATGGCGACGCCACGCAACGGGATGGATTGGCTGCTGCACCTTTTTGGAAGGAGGGTGCTGAGGAGGGACGAAGGTTAGAAGCATCGTGGGGGGGAGAGAGAACGTGACAACTTCCAAATCGGTAGCCGCTCGGACCAAGCGAAAAGGCTGCGCGAGGAGCTGCTGGGAGAGATGCCAGAAAGAGCGTTCCCGTCACAGCCCAGCCCACCCTCGCAAACTCTCATTGCCCCAGTTCCAGTAAACTGGGAGGCTGGAGATTTGCCAGTCCGGTGTCTCTCCTCATCTATTTCTAGGAGTGTGCAGCACTCACCCATTACCTGGCACATGCCGCCTTGCCCCCTGCCTCCTCTGACCCCACAGCTGTGAAAAAAGAAACACACACACACACACAAATTCCTCACGATAAAAAATTACAAATCCCCCCCTCCCTCCGTCCGATCCACATACCTTTTCCAGCTATGGAAACTCTCTCAACTCTCCTCTTGTCCATCCAACATAAGTGTGTTCAACGTAAGCTTGCTCATAAGGCATGATTCGCTGCTCCCAGATCAGGAGGTGGGAGAATCAGTGCCTCCTTTGCATATGAATTTTTTTGCTTTTTAACCCTTTCTTAACTTTTAAAAGGCGAAAAATTCCTTATGCAAAGGAGGCCCACAGTTCTCTGGCCTCCTCCTATAGTTAACACTAAGCACTGTTCCAAGTCACTGTGACTTGGAATCTGGTAGCCACTACCCTGGCTTTAATTATTAAAAAAAAATCTTTAAAATTCTTTCCTTTCCCTCAGGAGACTGGTGAGGCCCCGACTCCCCTGCCTCTAGTGACTGCACGTCCCTGGAGTGTATGATATTACTTTACACCAGGTTGCTTACTTTTAGTAAATGGAATTTCATAATCTGGCTAAAGGTAAACGTAAAGGTTTGCCTCGTGCATATGTGCTAGTCATTCTCGACTCTAGGGGATGGTGATAATCTCTGTTTCAAAGCTGAATAACCAGCTGTCTGAAGATGTCTCTGCTCATGTGGCTGGCATGACTAAATGCCGAAGGTGCACAGAATGCTGTTACCTTACCCCCAAAGGTGGTTCCTATTTTTCTACTTGCATTTTCACATGCTTTCGAACTGCTAGGTTGGCAGAAGCTAGGACAAGTAATGGGAGCTCACTCCATTACATGGCACTAGGGATTCAAACTGTCAAACTGCCAACCTTCTGATCAACAAGCTCAGCACCTTAGCTACTGAACCACCATGTCCCTTATAATCTGGCTACAAAGATACCAATAGAATCTCTAGAATAATTTTTATTTTCCTTTCTAGAAAAATGCATACCATATTTTTTGGAATATAAGATGCACCTTTTTCCCTCAAAAAAGAGGCTGAAAATCTGGGTACGTTTTATAAACTGAATACAGCATTTTTTGCCTCCTGAAACCCCACCCCCTTCACCAAAATGGCTGTGCATATCCTTATGGAGGCTTTCAGAGAGCTCCTGGGGGCTGGGGAGGGCAGAAATGAGCAAAAAACAGGCTGCCAGTCCCAGCCCCCAGCTGTAAGCCTCCATAAGGCTTATAAACAGTCCCTTTTTTTGTAAAAAAAAAAAATTCCTGTTGGCTCGTTTTTGGCCCCCACACCCGCAAGAAGCACTCTGCAAGCCCCCCCCCCCCGGCTATTCATGCCTTTTCTTAAAAAAGGGCCCATTTTTGTGAAAAAAAAGGGGGGTGTTTTTGGGAGGTTTGTAGAGTGCAAAAACTTTTTTCCCTTTTGCAAAGCTGTTTAACTAATTGATGAGAATTAGATTGATCAACTATTGTGCCAACAGAAACAAAGTCTTAGGTGCTACAGATTGTCAGCGATTTCCTTCTCCAGCACATGGATAAATACACCTGGAAACATCTACCTACCTACCTACACACACACTCTCTCTCCCTACCTATCTACTGTATTTCTCTCTCTCCCTCTCTCCCTCTCTCTCCCTCTCTCTCTCTCTCTCTCTACCTTTATCTACCTACCTACCTACCTACCGTATTTCTCTCTCTTTCTCCCCCTCTCTATCCCTATATCTACCTACCTATTTTTTTTAAAAAAATATTGCCTCTTCAAAACCTCGGTGCGTCTTATACTCCGAAAAATACAATAGTTTTTTTTTTTTTTTTTTTGCAAGCAGAAGCAATTAAAGTTGAATGAATAATGACAGAAAATTAGCTGGACTTTATGGTTTTTCTTTTAAGACATTTCACTCATAGTAAAATGTCTTATATGAGAAACTATAAATGATGGAAGGGTGACTGAGAATCTCCATAGATATTTAGCAATGTACTTTGGGATGAACACCCTTTGAATGGTGTGTGCATATGAATTATAGACTAAAGGAATCATTTGCTCTTCAGTTTAAGATACAGACAGCACAGATTCATCCCAACAGCCTGTGCCTGGGCTCTACAGTGAAGGAACACAGGGCGGAAAGCATCCTGCAGGAAAGCACAGCTCCAACTTCTCAATGAGAACCAAAGAAGCTTATTGGATAAGAAGTGAAATGTCTTCAAAGGAAAACCAGAAAGTCCAGTTGCCTCTTGATAAAGCACCTTTGGGACCATCATCAAAAGATTGGGGCAAAGTTAATGTTTTCTAACTAAGAAAACACAACAGTATTCAATAGTTTGCTAGTAGATGAACAACTTCATCTATTTGCCAGAATATAAAATGAAGAAAAAAATAAAAGCTAAATAAAAGAAATGAAGTTGAATAACTTACAATAGAATTACTTAATTCCAGTTATTAGGAATAGTCAAACAGTTTTCCTTCCTATTTTAAGGAAATCCTATACACAAGGTGTGAGATAAATATATCTCACAAAATAACAAAAAAAATAAAATGAACAAAATAAAATAAATGATTGATTATTGTTAATTTTAATCTAATTTTTAAATGTTATTGTTAATATTAATTGGGTTTGTTTTTGGATACTCTATCTAATTTTCTTTTTAACATTTGTAATATGTGTTGTTTTTTTAATGTTGTATGCCGCCCTGAGTCCTTTGGGAGAAGGGCGGCATATAAATCCAATAAACAAACAAATAAACAAATAGGTTTGAGGTTTTAGGTTTTATTCAACTTGTATGCCGCCCTATTCCTGAGGGACTCAGGGTGGTTAACAAAACCAGAAGGGAGGGGAACAATACAAAAGGAAAGAAAACAAAGACAAACAACAATATAGAACCAATTTAAAAGGTCTCAGCAAGCACACCAGTTTGAGTGGGGATGGAACTCAGCAGCCCCAGGCCTGCTGGAACAGCCAGGTCTTAACAGCTTTACGGAAAGCCTGAAGGGTGGTGAGAGTCCGAATCTCCACAGGGAGATCATTCCAGAGGGCCGGAACAGCCACAGAGAAGGCCCTCCCCCGGGTAGTTGACAGCCGGCATTGGCTGGCAGATGGAATTCGGAGGAGGCCTAGTCTGTGGGATCTAATGGGTCTTTGGGAGGTAATTGGCAGGAGGCGGTCTCTCAAGTACCCAGGTCCAATACCATGTAGGGCTTTATAAGTGACGACTAGCACCTTGAAGTGTATCCGGAGACCAATAGGCAGCCAGTGCAGCTCGCGGAGGATAGGTGTAACGTGGGTGTACCAAGGCTCACCCACAATCGCTCGCGCGGCTGCGTTCTGGACAAGCTGAAGACTCCGAACACTCTTTAAGGGCTGCCCCATGTAGAGCGCGTTGCAGTAGTCAGTCTTGAGGTCACAAGGGCATGAGTGACTGTTGTGAGAGCCTCCCCGTTCAGGTAGGGACGCAATTGGTGCACCAGGCGATGCAGAGTAGAGTAGAGTAGAGTAGAGTAGAGTAGAGTAGAGAAGAGTAGAGTACAGTACAGTACAGTACAGTACATAGAATTCTTCATTGGCCAAGAGTGATTGGACACACAGGGAGTTTGTCTTTGGTTCATATGCTCTCAGTGTACATAAAAGAAAAGATACATTCATTATGAATGATAAGGTACAACACTTAATGATTGCCATAGGGTACAAATAAGCAATCAAATTAAACTAGGAAACAATCAATATAAATCGTAAGGATACAAGCAATAAAGTTATAGTCATACAGTCATAAGTGGGAGGAGATGGGTGATAGAAATGATGAGAGAATTAATAGTAATAGTAATATAGTCTTAATAAATAATTTGACAGGGTTGAGGGAATTATTTGCTTAGCAGAGTGATGGCGCTCTGCAATGTGCTCTACATGGGGCTGCCCTTGAAGAGCATCCGGCGACTTCAGCTAGTCCAGAACGCAGCCGTGCGAGTGATTGTGGGTGCACCTCGGTTCACCCACATAACACCTATCCTCCGCGAGCTGCGCTGGCTACCTGTTGATCTCCGGGTGCGCTTCAAGGTGCTACTTATCACTCATAAAGCCCTTCATGGTAGTGGGTCTGCGTACTTGAGAGACCGCCTCCTGCCAATTACCTCCCTGCGACCAATTAGATCACATAGATTAGGCCTCCTCCGAGTTCCATCTGCCAGTCAGTGCCGACTGGCAACTACACGGAGGAGAGCCTTTTCAGTAGTAGCTCCGACCCTTTGGAACGATCTCCCCGTGGAGATTCATACCCTCACCACCGTCCAGACCTTCCGCACAGCCCTTAAGACCTGGCTAGCCCATCAGGCCTGGGCACAAAGATGACTGTCCCCACCCGAATGATGAATGAATGTTGCTTACTATTTTACTTCTATGTATTGTTTGTGTCTATTGTCTGTATACCCCCCCCCTCATCTTATGTAAGCCACCCTGAGTCCCCTCAGGGAAAAGGGCGGCCTATAAGCATTAATAAATACAAATACAAATACAAATGCGTTCGGGAAAAAACTCTTCTTGTGTCTAGTTGTTCTGGGGTGAAGAGCCCTATAGCATTGTTTTGAGGGTAGGAATTGAAACAATTTATGTCCAGGATGTGAGGGGATCTGTAAATATTTCCCCAGCCCTCTTTTTGACTCGTGCAGTATGCAGGTCCTCAAAGGAAAATATGGCACTCTTATTGTCTGAATGCCTAAAATTATGCAGTGAAGTCAGAGTCTGAACCACTAAGCACCATTGCCTGATGCAAGCAAAACTGTGCCTACATGAATTCTCATTTTATGGCTTGCAATACACTAGCTACCAATGTTGTGCATTGAAAAAACTACTTTCTCTGTTAATCTGTCCTTTCTTCACTATAAAGATTCTTTTACAGTAAATTAATTGTGACATTGAAACCCAACTTGATTCACACCACGTTGACCACAATCTTTTCCATCCAGTTAGATAGCCATAAATATATCACAAATCAAATAAAAATGTGCTAAGATGTAATAACTTTCCACCATTATATGAAGAAACCAAAACTCTGTCTACAGGGCTTCTTCTATATTATTGATCTCAGGGAAAATACCTGCCAAGGTTGTTGATTGAGAAGTTGCCTTTCTTTCTTATATTGTCTTGTTCCTTTCCTTACTGAAGATGAGATCATAGCATGTAAGGCTTCTGCCACTATATGGACAGCTTTATAGATGCTGTAGCTATGGCTGGTCATGCTCATTTCAAAAATTGACCCGGGAAGTTGACTCAGGTCCTCTTCTCCAGTGCAGATGTCTTCATCCATTGTTTCTCCCGGAGCAGTAGAGAAAGAACACTGAAATGCCTCTTTCCAGAAATCCCTAGAAAAACCATCTTCCTGTTTAGAGGGGAGTTTCCTATGCTGAAGGAACTCATGGAATCCCAGCACTTCCTCACTGTGGACTGCAAAAGAGAGTGCACCATGCATAAAGTCAATGGGCCAGCTTCGTTGAAAAGACATTGATGTGAAATCCATCTGAGCTACAAAAATCCATACTTTGGTTTTCATTGGGATCTCTTCAAATTCAGAGATATGAAGCATTGCCCTTAAAACCACTATGGTTTGAATTTCTCCATGTACAACTACTACATTAGCAGTGGCTTCCATAATGATCCTAGTCGTTTCTTCCCCTTCCATAACCATTTTGGTTATTTCAGTTGAAAAATTTACTTGTGGAAATGTTTCTATAAAATCAAAGCAGATGCCTGCTTGGACAAACCTGGGGAGCTGATTTTCTACAAATCTCTCCCCGCTGTCATCAGTAATGAAAATCACTCCAATCCACACACACTGGAAAAAGAGCAGTAGCTGGAGAATTCCCTTATATTGTTGGTTGATGTCTGGAAATATCTGATGATGAAAAACTCTTCGGGATATGTCATTCATCACTGGGGGGATACATAGGCCAACTAAAGAATATAGCAAACAGTTAAGAAGGGAAAACCTCTGAGATATATTTTGCAATACAATTGAGTACTTTCACCATTTCTAAACTTCTAGGCATGTGAAATATCTATGTGTGTGAAATTTCCTATGTGCATAGGAAAGCTATGGCAAATCTAGACAGTATACTAAAAAGCAAAAACATCTCCCTGTCAACAAAAGTGTGTACAGTCAAGGCTATGGTTTCCCAGTTGCAGTATATGGTTGTGAAAGTTGGACCATAAGAAAGGCTGAATTTAAACCTTTGAACTATGGAGCTGAAGAAGACTCCTGGAAGTCCCTTGGACTGCAAGACAATCAAACTGATCAGTCCTAGAGGAGATCAACCCTGACTACTCTTTAGATGGCCAGATCCTGAAGATGAAGCTCAAGTACTTTGGCCACCTAATGAGAAGGAAGGGCTCACTGGAGAAGAGCCTAATGCTGGGAATAATTGAAGGCAAAAGAAGGGGATGACAGAGAATGAGGTGGCTGGATGGAGTCACTGAAGCAGTCAGCATGAGCTTAAATGGACTTCAGAGGATGGTGGAGGACAGGAAGACCTGGAGGAATGTTGTCCATGGGGTCATGATGGGTCAGACATGACTTTGCAATGACAACAACAAGGCACCTGTGCAAGCATTAACGGTTTTTCAGACTTCATTCAAATTCAGTGATAATTTGGGATTTGTGAGTGTAATGGATATGGATTTACTGACTCAGAAATGAAAGAATATACCATTTAAGTTCAAAATTAATCTTTGTGAGCAGGAAAATAATGGCCCATGGCATATGGAATATGAATTACTCATTCATATTCACTCAGTTGACTCATTGAATGGTTATTCATAAACCAATATCAGCAATAAAGAGGGAGTTTTTCCTAATTTGGTTTTCCGAATTCTTTTAAAAGAATAACAGAGTTATTGGAACAGAACTAACATTCCAATAACAGAATATTGGAAGGAAACTTGAAGGTCTTCTAATCCAAACCCCTGCTCAAGCAGGAGACCCTATACCATTTCAGACAAATGGCTGTCCAGTTTTTTTCTTAAAAGCCTCCAATTATGGAACACCTACAACTTCTAAAGGCAAACCATTCCACAAATTTCTCACTATCAGGAAATTTCTCCTTAATTCTAGGTAGGTTCTCTCCTTGGTCAGTTTCCAGCTTTTCCTGCTTGTCTTGCCTTCTGGTGCTTTTGAAAGCAAGACAGTAAATTATTGGAAAGCAAAACAAGAAGTTTCAGTTCCATCCTACTTCCTTAAAGGTATGGAGACATTGTCTCAAAAATATGGCTTGCTTAACTATATAGCATTAAGGAAACTCACCTGTGAAATCTTGTAGATGCACAAAATGATTGCCATGAAGTGACACACGCCGGCATCAGGTCCTCCAATAATGGATGCTATAGTAGTCTGCATATCACACTTGTAGTTGGGGATAAACTTGTCTTGGGTAGAAAGAAGTTCCAGTGAGACACGAAAAGTTCATTTGGGACGGAAATTGCTGTTCAACACATGGAATCCCAGTGTGATGTTGTGTAAGATCCTTGGACTTTTATTAATTGTCTCTATAGCAAATTGCAAAGCAAGTATATGTTGGTAATTCTGGGTTATTACTCTGCAATGAGAAGACAACTTTATTAATAATTAGATCTTGCATTCTAAACAAATGGTTGTATCTCCATGGAACAAATTTCTTTTAACTTTTGTCCCCCAAAATACAAAGAGTTAATAATAATACAACAGGAGAGAGATTGGGATGAAATATTATTTGTGTATTATCTCAGATATTCAGGATAGGGCTTTATTACACAATCTCTTACAGATTGTTGGTTTCTGGTTTTGTTGACATAAATTTATTGAATCAAAGCATCTGGAAGTTTTGCCCTTTTCATAAATCCTAGTAAAGTATAAAGAAAAAACATGCCTCTACAATCCCTAATAAGCATATAACAGTGTATTACAATTTAATGCTTTGAAGTGCCAATCCATCTTGCTTGTTATATTTTAACAACAAGGCATTAAGTGATTGGCACCCAGATGTAGGTAGGGTCTGATGAGTGTCAAAGGCACTGCCATGGATTAGATTACCTGGCATCAAAATAAGGGGATTTTGATACTAATAGTTCCCTATACTCTATATTTTAATATATTGCCTAATTCTCAGTATGGTTTAGTCAGAAAGGCAAACATTAGATTCAATAGAACAAGACATACAATGACAGATGGTGATGTGTTCACAACCTTCATTAATTCAGAAACACAAACATCATTTGAAAATTGAAATATTGGCATTGCCAAGAGATGTAATATGGCTAGAAATCAAGGGAAAATAGGAAAGGCCTTACATGACATTGTCAAAAACATCAAAAGAGGGATTCTTTTCAAAAGTTGCTGGAGTAGAAAATACATAGATCTGAGATAGAATGGCCCCAATGATAAAGTCACCAGGATAGTAATCCTTGTGAAGAATGGCAAGAGGGAGGCTTATTGGACATTTCCCAGGAAAACTGCTATAGACTTCTTCGAACACCAATATCACTAGTATTGTATTTTTTTATATATATACTGCTTCATAGGGCTTTCAGCCCTCTCTAAGCAGTTTACAGAGTCGGCATATTGCCCCCACAGTCTGGGTCCTCATTTCACCCACCTCAGAATGATGGAAGGCTGAGTCAACCTTGAGCCAGTGAGATTTGAACCGCCGAACTGCAGATAGCAGTCAGCTGAAGTGGCCTGCAGTACTGCACTCTAACCACTGTGCCACCTAGGCTCTTTATTGATGCCACAAACATCACCATCTTCAATGAAGATCTTTCTTCAGGATTTCTGTCATATATACATAACTGATTGAACTGGTCATGTTGATCTGAGTAAATACTTTTTTGGCTATCTGACCTTAATAATAAATATAATTCAGCACAGAAAAGTTTGCATTTCTTTGCATTTCTCCTAGCTCAAAATGTATATTAATAACTGGTATTAGTCTTGGTTCAATGTTTTGCTATATGTTTGTAAATTCTCTAGGAAGTTGTAGAAATAATTATGCTTGAGTTGGAAATTATAGAGATTTTCATAGCCCAGATGGATTTCACATCAGTGCCTTTTCAATGAAGTTGAAAATAATTTTCAACAGATTTTACTTGATGGTAGTCATTTGATTGATTTATACTTTTTAGTTGTTACGTGCAGTTTTTTCTTTCTCTTTTCAATAATCATTGATTGTTTATGTGCCAACAGATTATTCTCAACTTCTAGTAACTACATAGACAGATTTTCTAAGAAAATATTCCCTTAATCTGTGACTTCAGGCCTCCGAATGGTGTAGTCATCAATACTATGGCTCAATGATGGGATTCATTTTTTTAATTACGGGTTCTGTGGGTGCGGCTTTAACGCATTGCACTCAAAAAGCTGATTGGGCTTATTATCCGGGGAGATCACTCATGCTGCGTGGTGCCTTGCCCCTCCTTGCCTGCCCCCCCGGGCTCCTTAGGGCCCCTTCCCCAACAGGAAGCCATCGCAGGAGCTAAGCAGCCCCCAGGAGAAAGAGTTGGCAAAACAGCTCAGTTCAAATTGGATCTGACCGAGAAGGAGGCTCAGCAGAAGCACCTCACTGAGGACTAGGAGCATAGGCTTTCCAAGCAGAGGAAAGACCTGCGGGAGTGCAAGGCCAGGTACCGGCGCCTGGAGGCTCAGCGGGCTGAAGTGATCAGCCAGTTCCAAGCCATGATATAGTCCCACTGGAACGAGGCCCTCCGGCTCTTCTCCACCAGCGGTGTTTCCCTCCAGCCTTCCCCCAAAGCCCCCCACCAGGAGGCTGAAGCAGACTCGGAATTTCTGCCCCCCTCCGACCTGTAGAAAAAGACCCCTAAGGGGGAGACTCTCCGCAGCAACACAAGCGTTCATTGCACTATCCAAAGTGTGCGCATGTGTGAGGAAGATGGCTGCTTGAGCTTTTCGCTCGGGTGTGAAGAACAAACAACCTGGCTGATAACCCGAGTTCTGTTGTAATTTGATGCCGGAGGAGTTAAGCCTGGAAAGAAAAACTTGAGAGGAGCAGGGAACGGTGATTATTAACGAGAAGCCTTCCCTGACAGCCCCAGACAGAGCAACTGTTTGGAGTAGCAAGACTGCGAATGGACTCCCCCCCCCCCCACGGAGGCAATACGGATGACTTGCAGATTAACCAGGTTTGGAGGAAGGAAGGCACCTGGAGTTACTGAGCTGACTGAGGAGGAGTTGCCTTACTGAGAGACTGCTTTGCTGAAGGGCTGAGAGGGGAACATTGAGAGGAAGATGCTGGCTTTATTGGCACTTTAACATCACTTTAACAAGCACTTTACCATCATTCACTAAGCATTAAGCACTTTAACATCACTTAAGTCAGAGTTGGAAGGCTTAAACTTAATGCTCATCTGCGAGACTAAGATGGCTGTTAGACTTTTTCATCCTGAACTCAGGTGCCCCAATAGCCCTTCCAGACGCCCTCCCTCCTCCTCCCTCTGAAACTCAGCCCTTGTATTAACTTTATCATCATCTTCTTCAGAACCCTGTTTGGGTGGATTTTTCCCTTGGTAGACTTGAAGAGTTTTTTCTACTGCCTGTTATTGAGAGTGGGGAGCCTCAGTTTATCTCCCCCGTCGGCCATTTGGCCCTTTTCCAGCTGGGCCTCTAAACATCTGGGCGTAGGAGGGCTCCCCGTTTCACATTACTTTCTTAGACATTTGGGACTTTTTTCAGCTTTACTAGAGGGGGGAAACGTTATCCTCCCCCTCTGTATACCATCTGTGGATTGTGGCTGGGTTTTCTTGTACGACCTTTGCACGCTGCACAATTTTTAATTGGTATGGTGAGTGTATGGGACTTGCATGTGTGAATGAATGATCCCACTTTTTTATTACCCCATTATTGTTGTATTTTATGTGTTTTTAATTATTACGTGGGGACTGCTTGAGTGAACAAATGAGTGTGTTTGATTCGGAGGGCCTGTCGGGGAACACGGGAACCATAGGGGTGGTTGATGGGACTACGGACATGGGAGTGGGCCGGAGCATTACGGTCATAACAGGGAGGGGCAGATATGGCGGGGACTTTAGGGCTGGCCATTACTGGGGAAGGAGGGCTCGCTACGTTACAGAGATCCCTCCTTCCGGCCCTACGAGTCCCACTCCAAAGCCAGGTGGTGTGAGTAATCAGGACCCTGGCCTCAGGCTGCTGGCGCTAAATGCCAGGTCTGTAGTTCAGAAAGCTCCTCTCGTCCGGGACTTAATTTTGGATGAGAGGGCAGACCTGGCATGTATTACTGAGACCTGGCTGGGCCCGGAGGGAGGAGTCCCCCTCGTAGAGATGTGCCCAGAAGGTTTTCAGGTGCTCCTGAAAGGGGTGGGGGTGTGGCCGTTGTTATCCGAGAGTCTCTAGCACCTCGTAGGATCCCTGCTCCGGAGCTTGTCGGGTGTGAGTCCCTGCTGGTGAAGTTGGACCTCAAGGGTCAAGTGGGTCTGCTGCTAACGTACCTGCCTCCCAACTGCGTTGCAGCAGCCCTCCCCTCGCTCCTCGAGTCGATAGCCGAGCTGGCAGTTGAGTTCCCCAGACTTATGGTTCTGGGGGATTTCAATCTGCCTTCGCTCGGTGGTCACTCTGACGGAGCACAGGAGTTCATGGCTTCCATGACAACCATGGGCTTGACCCAAGTAATCCGAGGACCGACCCACTCAGCGGGTCACACGCTCGACCTCGTATTCCTCTCGGAGCAGTGGAATTGTGATCTTGGTCTGAGGGGTAGTGAGATCTTACCCCTGTCATGGTCAGACCACTACCTATTGAGACTTGACTTTCGGAGACCAAACCCCCACTGTAGGGAGGAGGAGCCAACCAGGTGGTTCCGCCCCAGGCGAACTTATGGACCCTTTGGGGTTCCAGACGGAATTTGGGGTTATTCCTGATACTCTCGCCCGCAGTCTGGCAGAGACTCTGGTTGCTGCCTGGCACTTGGCAGTGACGAAGTCTCTTAACTGGATTGCGCCTCTACAGCCGCTCCGAGGCGGTGGATCCCGGAGGGCTCCTTGGTTTACTGAGGAACTCCGGGAGAGGAAGCGCCAAAGGAGACGCCTAGAGCACTTATGGAGGACCAGTAAATCTGAACCGAACCGAGCACGTTTAACAACCTGCACCAGAGAGTACATTCGGGCAATTAGGACGGCTAAGAGAACATACATTGCCTCTCTGGTTGTGTCTGCTGAGTCGTGCCCAGCCGCCCTGTTTAGGATAACCCGTTCCCTCCTAAATAGGAGGGATACGGGCGATCCGCTGCAGGATAGGGCTGAGGATTACGTCCAGTTCCTCGCAGACAAGGTTGCTCGGTTCCGGGTGGACCTGGACTCCAATCCTGCAGAACCAGCCGAGGCACTAAGGGATGATCTGGTAAGCCATCGCTGGGTTGAGTTTCAAGCTGTTACCCCTGAGGATGTGGACAAGGCGATGAGAGCTGTAGGAGCCTCCACATGTGTGCTGGACCCGTGCCCCTCCTGGCTGGTTGTCAACAGCAGAGAGGTGACACGAGGCTGGATCCAAGCGGTTGTTACCGCCTCTCTCTTGTTACACCTATCCTCCGCGAGCTGCACTGGCTGCCTGTCGATCTCCGGGTGAGCTCCAAGGTGCTACTTATCACCTATAAAGCCCTTCATGGTAGTGGGCCTGGGTATTTGAGAGACCGCCTACTGCCAATTACCTCCACTAGACCGATACGATCGCATCGATTAGGCCTCCTCCGAATTCCATCTACTAGCCAGTGCAAACTGGCAACTACTCGGAGGAGAGCCTTCTCGGTGGCTGCTCCGACCCTCTGGAACGAACTCCCCATGGAGATTCGGACCCTCACCACCCTCCAATCCTTCCGTGCCACTTTGAAGATCTGGCTGTCCCGGCTGGCCTGGAGTTAAGATTCCAACCCCACCCGAATTGTGTGACTGTTGTGCTCTCTTTTAATATGTTGTATTGTTTCCATATTGGAATACTGTTTGTCTTTCCCCCCTCCCTTTTTGAATTGTGAGCCGCCCTGAGTCCCCCCAGGGAAAAGGGCGGCATACAAATAAAGGAAAATGAAAAAAAATGAAATGAGGTCTTATTTTTGGGGAAACAGGATATCATTGCATCTGTCAAGTATAAGCAATCTACTAGATTAGAAGTATTAAAACAAAGCAATGGGAAAAAGGTATGTTTAGTATCTGTGTTAAATATTATGCTAGCTGAAAATTAATTTCCAGATGAAATCTTAAGTTTGAAGCCAACCAATATAAATTTCTGGGAAGCTGGTAGAATGTATCTTTGTATAGCATGTCAAAATTTCTTATCTACATATATCTATGGTTGCCATGGAATCTTTTCAAAACTTCCCCTGAGAATTAGGCTTTTCCTTAGATTGTTAAAAGACTTTTCCAATATGTCTTTCTAATATGTTTTCTAAAATGTAATTATTAATTACAAAACACACATACTTTTCAATATTTTATTTAAGAATACAATTGTTTTAATAGCAATATGAAACTTTTATTTTTATTGTAAACAGCAGATGAACTTCAAAATTATATGACAAAATTTTCCAAACTTATAGGTTTTCCAGCTTTGTGGACCAGCTGCTGGTGGTGGGGAGAGGGCAGGAGTGAAATTCAGCAGGTTCTGACAGGTTCTGGAGAGTAGTTCAGAGAACTGGCAAATACCTCCTCTGTCTGACCCCAGAGTGGGGTGGGAATTGAGATTTTGCAGGAATCTTCCCCTCAAGTGGGGTGGGAATGGAGATTTTGCAATATATTTCCCCTGCCACACCCACCCAGCCATGCCCACAGAACTGGTAGTAAAATATATATATATAATTTCACCATTGGGAGAGTGGTTGGTTCCACACGAAAAGGCAGCAAGCAGGCATGCATGTGCAGCTCCATTTGCAAGAGAAGTGTGGGCACCCATTCCTAATGTTCAGGCAAACAGAGCATGCATATAACCGTCGTGCATGCTCCACTGGTCGTGCAAGTGGTAATGCGCAAACACAAATGCTTGACCAACATGCTGAAATTGATAAACTTAGCTTCACTGAAAGTGTCAGGCAAGTTCCTGGCCATTGTGAAGCTGATGGTAGCCAAGAAGCCCAGAAAGCCCAGGACAATGTAAAACATAGAATCAGATCCTTCGTTACATTCCAAGATAACTTCTTCGATCAGGGAGTGCATGCCAACATCTGGAAAGGGGGGAGCAGTGACCAACCACACACTATAAATCAAGACTTGACGAAAGGAGCAGGAAAGAACAATGGAACTGGCCAAGTATTTGCTAGACCATTTTCTCATCCCACCTCCTGATGTGTTTGATGTCTGTAAACCTTGCTATTTATCTGTAGTGATTTTTAAGGTGTAGAATAAATTATGAAATTGTTGATGATTATAGCAATAGCACTTAGACTTATAGACTGATTTACAGTGCTTTACAGCCCTCTCTAAGCAGTTTACAGAGTCAGCATATTGCGCCCAACAATCTGGATCCTCATTTTACCCACCTCGGAAGAATGGAAGGCTAAGATAACCATGAGCGACATGGGCTTTCAACTGTTAAATTGCAGGCAGCTGGCAGTCAGCAGAACTAGCCTGCAGTTCTGCATTCAAACCACTGCACCACCAAGGCTCAATACATTCTATATTATAATAAATAAACTATTCTTTGCCTATGCCTTTCGTCTTCTTAGTTGTTCCTTGTTATTCAGTTCAGGCCTCACTATAATGATATAGCATTTAGGGGAAAATATGCAGAGCAATAAACCAGCACTGGAGGCCAAGATGGAAAAAATCTCCACGGCCACCATGTATTTGCCCTTTGTGCTTAAATAAGTTGGAACAAAAGACACCCAGACACTGCAGAAGACCAACATGCTGAAGGTGATAAACTTGGCTTCATTGAAACTGTCAGGCAAATTCCTGGCCAGGTAGGCCACCGTGAAGCTGATGGTAGCCAGGAAGCCCAGGAAGCCCAGGACAGCATAAAACATGGTGATAGAACCTTCTTTACATTCCAGGATAATTTCTTCCATCAGGGAGTGCATGTCAACATCTGGAAAGGGAGGAGCAGTTACCAACCACACAGTGTAAATCAAAGCTTGAATAAAAGAGCAGGAGAGGACAATGGAGCTGGCCATGTGCTTTCCAGACCTCCATTTTCTCATCCCACCCCCTGGTGTGGTTGCCATGAAGGCAAGGACCACAATGATGGTCTTGGCCAAAACCGAAGAAATGGCTATTGAGAAGATGATGCCAAAGGTTGTTTGTCGAAGGAGACACATCAGCTTTGTGGGCTGTCCAATGAAAAGCAAAGTGGAAAGGAAACAAAACAAAAGGGAAATGAGAAGAATGTAGCTGAGGTTCCGGTTGTTGGCTTTGACAATGGGAGTCTCCTGGTGCTTAATGAAGATGTAAAGCACCAAAGCTGTGAGGAAAGAAAACAATAGGCCAAAAAGAGTGAGGGTAATTCCCAAAGGTTCTTCAAATGAGAGGAAGCTGATCCCTTTTAGAAGGCACAGATTCCGATTCACATTGGGATACTGATCTTTTGGACATTGAAAACAGTCTTCCATATCTATGAAAGAAACATGCGTTAGGAAACACAAACAATATTCATTCCTCCAATTTCATTTAAAATAAACACCATTTATAGATTTGTTAAAGCTATCAAGTTTTAGCAAATTTTAAGATCTCTGTGTTGTGGCCATTCAGCAGTCAGTGGAGCTGTGAGGAGCTTGGGGAGGAACATGGGTTAGTCCTGGAGTTTGCAGAAGGCTCTGATGAGGGCTCTCTGTCGGAGGCAGAGAGGGGCCAGAGCCGTATGCCAATTATCAGCTACCTTCAGAGTGAGGCAGATGAACCGCTGGAGCCTGTTCCCAGTGTGCACATATAAAGAGTTGCTCAATGAAGGGAACAACTAAAGAACAGGGGTCGACGTGGGAGTAAGGCCACAAGCGGATGAATGAAATAAAAGAGGAGTGGAGTTTTCAGGAGACAATTAGTTTGCTTAATTGGTTTGTGACTCTCTGAGATTCCTTGTGAAGTTTTGCAGACATTGGCCTGTCAGCTCTCCAAGCCAGATAAGGTCTGTGACTGTAAATCCTCCCTTGAAAGAATTTGCTGTATGTGGATGAGCAGAATTTACGGTAAATTAATAAAAGGGGTTTTTGTTGGAACAAGGAATTTGCTTCATGTTCTCTGGAACGAGATCCCCGTGGAGATCCAGACCCTTACTATCCTCCTGGCCTTCCGTAAAGCTACTATGTCCTGGCTGTTCCGGCAGGCTGGGGGCTGTTGAAGTATCCGGCCCCACTTCAATTGTGAATGTTGCTGTATTTTTAAATTGTTGTATTGTCTTGTACTGTCTTATTTATCCCCTCTCCCTGTTTTATTGTAAGCCGCCCGGAGTCCTTCGGGAGTGGGCAGCATACAAAACCAATAAAACTCAAACTCAAACTCAAACCTTTGAAGCCTAGGTCAGAACAGTCCTTGAGAAGCTGATAAAAATACTTGCTAAAAACCCCTTTTCTTTTATTGCACAAACTAGGCAGGTTGTAAAAACAAAAACTGCAAAAACATTAAGATACAAAAGGAAAATAATACATAAATAAAGAAATTATTTCTTAAAAAAAATAGCAACAAACTTTTGCCATGCTGTCCATTTTGCCCAGAACTCGAACAATTACCTCAATATTTGTACTGGACTTTGAATGTGATACACTGACAATTATTTCTAGTCCTTTAATCTTTGAAATCTGTTTTTCATCCTGGAAAATTGTCTTCCAAGCATGTCAATTTAATTGTTGTGTAATGTCTTTCCATTGAGTAATTTCCTACCTCTTGAACTTTCTTTACAATCTTTTCTTTTTTTTTTACAATCTTTGCAGTGACAAATCACACTGCCGAAGTTGAGATATTCTACAAATATCTTAGCATCAGTAAGACCTAAGAAAAAGGCACATGGAACGGGATTCCTGTGCTGCCCTGAATTGGATATTTTATTCTCAGGCAATGGGTTCTGCATCTTTACTCTCCGTATTGGAACACTTACCATTTTGGTTTGAAATCTTTCCTTCGGGACATAAATGACAGTCATAGCAGCAAAAGGGCTTCCCCTCAATCTTGGTTTTACTATAACCAGAATGGCAATTGCCATTACACAGAGAAATAGGCTGAATCTGTGTGGAAATAGAAGAGATGAAAACATGCCACTGTTCAGAAAACTCATGTTGTAATTGTGGGGGTCCAAACTGTTTTCTTTTTCTTTTTTTGTCTCTTTCCGTCAGTCTTAACATCTAGTGCAGGGATAGCTAACCTTTTTGCTGACAGCATGCATGTGTGTGTGCCCTCACCCATAATACAATGCCTATGTGACAGCCTCATGTGTGTCCCAGCCCCTGCACAGGTGGGTGTGGCCCCCTACCCAGCTGCACATACATGTGTGACCCCCACACACCCAATTTTGGGCCTAGCATGGCTCCCTGTAGCCTCCTGGGACCAAAAATGGGGTGTGGGGCACATCACCCCCATGCTCCCCCCACCACATGCGTGTGTGCTCAACTCCCATGTGTGCCTCTCCCACATGTGCTCCACCCCCATGCATGCATGGCAGAGACCTGAAAATCAGCTGGCTGAAGTGAGGTGTGCATTTGCACAGTGGAGCTGAGCTGGGGTGATGGTTCGCTTGCCCGCATAAAGGGATACAGGTTCCACAGGTTTGCCATCACGGATCTAGGGACTGCCTGGAGAAGTCCATGTGCCTATCTTGGCAACATCTCAGAAGTGTTTTGCCATTGCCTCCTTCCCAGGGCTGAGAGAGAAACGGATTGGTCCAAAGTCATCCAGCTAGCTTTGTGACTAAAGTGGGATTAGAGCTCACAGTCTCTTGATTTCTAGCCTGGTGCCTATTATCATGGGTTGATGATGACTTCGCACAAGTTATAAGAGTGGCTGCAAAAATTACACCAAAATAAAAATAAAATTCCAGAAGAGATTGTTTTACCTCCCCACCCCTCACCTTAAAGTACATTTTTCTCTCATCATTTCTACATTTTAAATCCTCAGGAAAGTGTGAAAAAGAAACCTTTTCAACATCACCTGGTTGAAATCGTTGTGCCATATAATACCATTTTCAGAGATGATGAATTCTTTCCCAGGAGAGCCCAGTGGTGCTACTCTCCCAACTTTTACTCTCTGGAAAGATTGATTGGGAAATGTGACCCAATTTATAATATCAAATCCAGCTATTAATTCTCCATGTGAACTAAAGGTGAAGGTTTCTCCAACACTATTGTTAAATGAGTTGCTTTTCAAATAGTGGTGAAGCTAAATTGGAATGAGAACGAAAGTAATTATAAGGACAAGAACTTCAAGAATAATAGTCCAATAATAGTCCATTATTTTACATATAAATAGGATTAACCTATCATGGTAGACATTCATTCTGTTTCTTCTTGGATCTCTCCCTTTAACCCAGTGGTGAAATTGAATTTTTTTTACTACAGGTTCTGTGGGCGTGGCTTGGTGGGCATGTCAGGGGAAGGACACTGCAAAATCCCAATTCCCTTCCCACTCCTGAGGGAAGGATATTTCCAAATCTCCGTTCTCACCACACTCTGGGGCCAGCCGGAGGTGGCATTTGCCAGTTCTCTGAGCTACTCAAAATTTCCGCTACCAGTTATCCAGAACCTGTCAGGACCTGATGAATTTCACCCATTTTAACCTGTGATGTGCCTTGAGACTTTTTAAGGAGTGTAATACAACATCTTCTGTTTCACTGGGTCAAATAAATGGCTCTGAGAAACTTTACCTATTAACACAGATATACCGTATTTTTCAGAGTATAAGATTCACCAGAGTATAAGATGCACCAAGATTTTTAAGAGGCAAATTAAAAAAAATGCAGATTGCACTCTGGAGATTTTCCCCAAACCCCCCATTTTTTGCAAAAATTGGTCCATTTTTTTCAAAAAAGGGCATGCATAGCCTTTAGGAGGCTTATAGAGTGCTTCTGGGGGCTGGTGGAGGGGGCAAAAATGAGCAAAAAAGGCCCCTTTCTGTCATTTTTGTCCTCCCCAGCCCCAGCAACACTCTGGAACCCTCCTAATGACTATACATGGCCATTTTTGCAAAGGGGTCGGGTTTTGGGAGGCCAAAAATGCTGTATTCAGTGTATAAGGCACACCCAAATTTTCACCCTATTTTTTCAGGGAAAAAGGTGCATCTTATACTCTGAAAAATACGGTAATAAAAGATCTGGGAATACAATAAGATCCTATCTTATCCTTCACAAAATTAGAATCTATTCAAATGACAATACTTATTGATGCACCTAAAATTAGATTAATCATGGATGGTGCCATGAATTGGAGCACTTCCAAGCATGTTTCTGCATGTTTTGTATGATTACTGCTTCTCTTTTACTCTGTGACACTGTACCCTTTTAAAAATAAACTTAGGAGAAAAGATAAAATTAACTTAATAAAAAATTAAATTAAATTAAAAATTAAAGTTAAATTAATTCATTTTGATTTCATTTTTTTTGTTTAGGAATGTTCTTGCAATGTGTAAATTCAATAGGAAGGAGGAGGAAGAGGAGGCCTGGTTTCCAAGGCTGAGGGAGAATGTCTGGTACAAAAGACTGGCTTTCTACCTAAGCCAAGTCTAGAACTAATGAAAGATGCCTCCAGTCAAGTCATAACTAAAATCCTAAATTGGTCATTCTATTTTAGAGTTAACATCTGGTTGTTGAACAGTTTTGGCTTTAGTCACTGTAATCTAGTATATAAGTTTTGTTTGAAGCTGAATGAATGGGGAAGCTCTTCCTGATTCTCTTGGGTGTCTTGATAGATGAGGCTGGTAATGATCATTAGGCTGTTGGTTTGAGTTCCAAGCTTGGCAATTTGATTGCAAACATTTTGTCACCATTCAAGGAGACCTTGTCAGCGTGTTTTGAATTGTCGATTCAATTCAAAATCCACTGAATACAAAATCCAATCCTTGAATGGTAATGAAATGTTTGCCACCAAATTGCCAAGCTCAGCGCTCAAACCAACACCCTACCTACCAACCCTAGCTACTAATTTTCAAACACAGTTCAATAAATAATCATTTCTCATTCAGGGTTAAAAGCTGAAGGTTGGAAAAACTTTTTCATGGAGAATTGCTCCCTTTTCTAATGAAAAGGAAAAAAGGGTGGGCACTAATTTCCATAATTTCTGGGGTGCTCCAAGATTTTGTCCTCTTATTTCTGATCGGTAAGAAGCTTCTAAAAGATATTGCCTATCAGTGTGGAGATCAATATAAATAAGAGGCATGCTTGGCTTTACATTGTGATAGCAGCCTGGAATGCTATGGTTCAGTTGAGCAGTATTGCTAGGGCTCAAAGAAAATGGGGTTTCCTGCATTAGTATTCCTGAGACATTACCTCCCATGGTTGTTGATTGAGAAGCTCTTTTCTTCCTCTTCTCTGGATTGCTCTTTTGTTCACTGTCCAGGAATGCATAGTATTCAAGGCTTCTGCCACTACATGAACAGCATTATAGAGGCTGTAGCTGTGGCTGGTCATGCTCATTTCAAAAACAGACCCAGGGAGAGTTTCTAACTTCTCCTCTCTGGTGCAGAGTTCCCCTGACTTTGCTTCTGCATTGGAATGAGAGAAAGAGCACTGGAATGCCTCTTCCCAGAAGTCTCTGAAGAAACCGTCTTCTTTTTCTGGTGGAAGTTTTCTCAATCGAAGGAACTGATGGAAGCCAAAAACATCCTTGGTGTGAACTGCAAAGGAGAGAGCCCCATGGATGAAGTCCACATTCCAGCCCCGTAGCAGTGGAAGGGATGTGAAGTCTGTTTGGGCGGTGAAAATCCATACTTTGGCTTTCATTGATATTTCATGGAATTTGGAGAACTGAAGCATAATTCTTAAAACCATAATACTTTGAATTTCACCCAGTACAAGTACTACCTTGGCTGTCCTTTCCATAACAATGCTTATTGTCTTCAGTCCTTCCAATGCAATGGAGTTGATTTCTGAGGAAAAACTTATTTGTGGAAAGGTTTCTACAAAATCAAAGCAGATATCTTCCTGAGCAAAAATGGATAGTATGCTATCCACAGAGCTCTCACCAATGTCATCATTGATATATATAACACCAATCCATATCCACTTGAAATGCAACAATAGCTGGAGAATCCCCTTATATTGATGGTCAAGATTTGGGAATAGCTGATGAAGAAAAACTCCCTGGGATTTGTCATTCATCATGACACCTGAACCATAAGCAAACTAAAAATATATATTAACAATAATAATGAATATTATGGTTTGTGTTTTTTATTAAAACATAAAATATAAAACTCCCAAAAAGAGTTATTACAGGAAAAGAAAAAAACCCAAAATCAACAAGACTTCAGAAAGCATTAAAATAGCACTTCCAGTGTTAAAAAAAAAAAGGACCAGTCATCTATCTTCTATATTAATATCAAAACAGTTAACCGGTAAAACAGCAATAAGAAAGACAAGATTAAATTTTTAAAAACTTATATTAAAAACTATTAATGTATTCAATTTGTAGAAAGTATATATGGCTTCTTATCTATCCCACATCACCCAATAGTTAACTCTAATTTGTCCTAGCTCAAATATCCTTGTTTCTTAATAACATCTCTTATCAATTATTGTTTGTTTAAATATATTAAAATCATTCTCCAAAATCAACCTATTGTCCCAAATTAGTCCAGATGAAATTGTTTTCCAGCTGAATATGATACATCTGTTTCCCAATCTTCTTTTATCTACTTAAGGGAAAACAATGTATTACTCATCTATTCAGTTAGTTCTAAGGTCCTCGTTTCCTTAAGTCTTCTCCACTGTATCTGTCAATTTCAGACTAAGTTCCTTTTTTAAAATCTGGTTTAGCTGAAGTTGCTTTCCTCTGGGCTGATCATATTCTTTTTTTTTCTTTTAACTTGACAATTGGAAATAAGAAAACTCTTCAATTAGAGAAAACAAAGACTGTTGAACTGAGATTCTTCAGAGTAATAAAATGGATGGAGAAGCAGAAATGATTTTTGGGTATATTTCAATCCAAAATTTATTTATTTTTTAAAACAATAAGCTCCAAACTTTTTGCAAATTAATTAAATGCAAAATTCCTATAGTGAAAGTTTAATATAGATATAAATAAAGTCATGGCTTAATAACATTCCATGACTTCCTTAAGGAGAAACAAAATGTATTCAAAGCAGCTAAGTTGATCAAAAGAGAGACAGAGAGAAACAGAGAGAAACAGAGAGAAAGACAGAAAGGGAGAGAGAGAGGCAGAGAGAGATAAAGTGAAGCAGGGGATTAAAATAAATTAACATTCAACGAGGCCATTAACTTTTAGAGGTAGAAAGCCGATAAAGAAGAATATTTGTAGCTCAGGGATGACAGGAGTCCTTGGTGCTTTCTGAGTTTGGTTGGTTTCTTGCAGATGTTTCATTACTCAAACTAGCTAGCATCATGCTAGAGAACATCTGAGAATATTATTAATTACATCCCCAGCCTACTCCAAAATGAGAACATAGAACAATCACACTTTGATCTCAAGAATTAAATCATTTTATTTGGTACACATGATACTGTCATATAAAATCTATAGTGATGGAAAAGGTAAGGGAAAGAAAAGAAGTAACAGTTGTAGCAAGGTGGATAGACTGGATTGAAGCAGTTTTGGAAGATATGTAGGTCAGGTTAATAGAATAGAATAGAATAACAGAACCCCACCACCACTGCTTAGGCAGGAAACCCTACACCATTTCAGACAAATGGTTATCCAACATGTTCTTAAAAACGTTCAGTGTTGGAGCATTTACAAGTCCTGGAGGCAAGGTGTTCCACTGATTAATTGTTCTAACTTTCAGGAAATTTATTCTTAGTTCTAAGTTGCTTCTCTCCTTGATTAGTTTTCACCCATTGCTTCTTGTCTCTACCCTCAGGTACTTTGGAGAATAGATTGACTCCCTCTATTTTTTGTGGCAGCCCTTGAGATGAGACAGTTGTTGAGATAGCTCATCCTGGAAAAGATCTGTCTCTGTGGTCTCAATGAGTCATCACAAACTTAATAGCACATAATCAATCAATCAATCAATCAGAAAGGGTTGCTTGATGTGGCATAGCTTAACTTCATTCCTCAATAGGCAACTTTGGATAAGTTTATAAAGAGTAACAGAAATGCTGGTCTATGCCATCACAATCACTTAGACGAGCATTAAGGTAGCTTCTGAATGCCACAAATGACAGAAAACAAGGACAGAAGTGCCACTTTTTCATCAAGGATAATTGGAAGTTTTTGATTTTAAAATATGTGTGTTAAGATTCTGAAACTTACCTCAGCGTATGAAAATGTATCATGTGGCTGTTGATCAGTTCAAAGATTTCAAAAACCCATTCTTTACTTTGATGAGTCAGAATTACAAGAAAATCTACAAACATTTACATTTTCTTGTAATTGTGACTCATCAGTTGATGTAACAAATGGGTTTTTGAAACCTTTGAACTGATCAACAGCCGCATGATACATTTTCTCTTCAGAAAACAGGTCAAAAAGCTTTGAGTAATGACAAAAGCATATATAAAATGCACGCACAAATTTTTATTTGTATCAAGGAAACTCACCTGTGGAATTTTGTATGTGCATAAAATACTTGTCATAAAATGGCACACATTAGTGTTAGGACCACCAATAACAGCAGCTATACTGGTCTGGACATCACACTTATAGTTCGGGACAAACCTGCCCCATGTAGAGAGCAGTTCTACCGAAGCACGATACGTCCATCTGGCACGAAAATTGCTGTTCAATACATAGAATCCCAAAGTGACATTAGGCAAGATCCTTGGATTTTCATTAACTGTTTCGACTGCAAATTGCAAAGCCAGAATATGTTGGTAGTTCTGAGTTAATACGCTGTAATAAGAATAAAAAAACTTTCTTCTAAATCATGTTCTTCAAAATATAACAATCTCTGGGGCCTAAGGGTTATCCATTTTTTAAATCATATTATCATAAAAGCTTGGTAATATAAAAACCAATCTTGTAATCCAAACCCTCCATTTTCTTTGTGTTCTTGTAACATTTCCAATTTTATTCTTGCTCCCCCCCCCCCGCCATATAAATTTCAAAGTTAATTTACTCAAGTCATCAAAAAATTTCTTTTCAATTTTTATAGGTATGGTCTGGAACAGGAAGAGCAATTTTGGTAAAATATTCAGAGAGGATTACAGGCAAACAACCATTTGGCTTGATAACAAAAATTCTGGGGTACTTTGCAAAGGAAAATTGAACTATAGGTTATAAGCAGGCACAATTGTAGTAATAGCAAAAGCATCAACTAAAATACTATCAAATGAGAAATGAGAACACTATTTTTCCTACTCTTTGCTGACAAAATACTTTTAGAAACATTCACTCTAATTCCTCCTAAAATATTCTGAACAAACATTGTACTGTATTTCCATGATTGGTATCATTGAAGAAAAGCTCATTCTAGTCAGTAGAACCTCTTCCCAAAAACATATGAACATATGACACATGTTCCATTGTTTCTTCAAAAGTCTATGTGTATTGATACCTTCATGAAAATCCCCATTCTTATATCATAAACATAATGAAAGGAAAATCAGAGTGCTTCTTAGAAACACAATATATCAAATAAATCTCCAAAGAATTCAGAGAGATTAATATCGGTGTTAGTTTGGCTCACTAAGGCTATAAAATGTTTTCAAACCAAAGAAAACCTTGTTTATCTTACTTGATGAAATCAGATACTACAGAATAAGGATTTTCTTCAAAGTTTTAGGAAAATATATAAATCTCACTCTAGTCAGTGGAGTCTCTTCTCAACATTACATGAAGCCTAAGACACGTGCTCCATTCTCACTGTTTAATGCAATCTTTTTGCATGACATAACAACTATATAAAATAGGAGATGATTAACATGTGTGATCACCACCAATAGCCTATATGAATTGATGTCTTTATGAAAATCTCCATTTTTTATATCATTAACATAATGACTGTGGAAAGGAAAACTAAAGAGTTTCTTAGACAGACAGAATTGCAAATAATTCAGAATTCATATCAGTGTTCATTAGGCTCGCTCATTAAGAATATCATGTGGTTCTAAATCAATGGAAAATATGGTCTACCTTACTTGGTAAAATCAAATACTTCAGTAGAAGGATCTTCTTTAAAGTTTAATAGGTTGGAAAACACATAAATCTGAGAAAGGATGCCACCAATGGTAAAGTCACCAGGATAATAGTATTTGTGAAGAATAGAAAGAGGGTGGCTCATGAGACATTTCACAGAAGACCTGTTCTGAACAATTTGAAATGTCAATGTTACTACAACCAATGCCACAATCACCATCATCTTGCATTTACATCATCCACCTAGATTCCAAAACATGTATATTTACTTTGATATTTAAATCAGGCACACTGATTTCAGTTAACTTATTCCTGGAGTTTTATCTGGACAATTGTGTTAGTAGACAGAGGAAATTATGCTGTCTAGGTATCTATTAACCTTGTAATTTATCTGTGATATTTTTAAGGTGTAGAAGTAATCATGGTTGATTTGATAATTACAGGGGAAATAATCACATATGAAAAACAATTTCTTTTCAATGTCACTGGTGAAAACATTGTCCATTAAACTTATGAGCCGAGGTGGCGCAGTGGTTAAATGCAGCACTGCAGGCTACTGCTAGATCAGCAGTTCAGCCATTCAAATCTCACCGCCTCAGGGTTGACTCAGCCTTCCATCCTTCCGAGGTGGGTAAAATGAGGACCCAGATTGTTGGGGGCAATATGCTGACTCTCTGTAAACCGCTTAGAGAGGGCTGAAAGCCCTATGAAGCGGTATATAAGTCTACTGCTATTGCTATTGCTATTATGCAGGAAAATAACTATCCAGAGGATAGCACTAGGAGAATAAACATATGAGCTAGTTTTCACTGAATGCATCATGACCGGGGGGTGGGGAGGTGGATCACATTGAGGCTGGCAATGAACATAACTCCATAAAAATCAGGAGACCAAATAAAGCATTGACTATTTATTGGTTGATATGGTTTCTATACTGCCCAAATACAATACACCAGAGCAATTTACAGTTATGGTAATCTCAAAAATATCCCTGAGTCCCAAATCAAATCTAAAATTTTTGACTAGAAGGCTAAATACAAAAAGCCCATTAGGAACATTTCAAAGTTCTAAAATGCCCATATCCATAATGAACATTCCCCAAATATAATAATTTTTATGATAGTATATTTTTTATTCATTTCAATATGAGCTATTCTATTGCATGTTGGGATGTGGGAATAAGAAACAAGCTGCACAGTACAGTAGCAAAAACAGTGGAATGGCAAAAATATATGATTTTTCCTACGATTTCCTTATTGCAGAACCTAATTCATATAATTATCAAATTTAGAAGAACAGTGATAGTTTCTGTCAAGAGGATGATGTGCAAAAGTCATTTGTCAAAGTGGCATGCCATCGTCTGCTATTGAAGTCAAGAGTACTTTGTGGTGCCTTAGGATGAAGGCATTTTTGATGGTTGATACAGAGAACACTTTTTTGGAAGTATATTATTCTGACTCACTGTATCTCTGGTGGTCCCATTTATACATTCTCTATTTAGCTTTAAAGTGCTTTATTTTGCTTAAATTCAGTATTCTAGCTATTACCTCTCTCTTTTTTAAAATGATATTTTAATGTGTGGGCAAACTACTCCCTACCAAATTTTCTTACAGTGGGAGGGAGGGAGGGAGGGAGGGGAGAGGGGGAGGGAGGGAGGGAGGGAGGGAGGGAAGGAAGGAGGGAAGGAAGGAAGGAAGGAAGGAAGGAAGGAAGGAAGGAAGGAAAATTATTTTATTTGGGGATATTAGTAATTTAACTTTTAAAAAAGCAATTGATTCAGAACTGATGCTTAGATTCCTTAGGAATTTGGAAAGCAACTTTGAACAATGGTTTCATTGTTTGGATTTTTATTTTACTTTATTCTCCCAAATATAAACTAAAATATGAAATGAGAGCAAGTTATATGAAGATTATATTAGGACCAAATAATAGGAAAAAAGTTTTCCTGTTGCAATTGGCTGTGATGTGCCAAATAGGTACCAAAAAAGAGATAGTATTTCTGTCTATGTTAAATTTTCCTTGAAAATACACCTGAATAAAACTGAGCCAGGACAACAGTGATTATTTCAAAGGATGAAAATTAACCGTTATACATGGCCAGTGCATTTATGGAAAAATGAAAAATTAACCAAATGAAACATAATTTCAGTTTCTTGAATTAATTCTATCATTCATTCAGTTCTATGATGGGACTGAGAACAAAGGTGAGACATATTGCTTTTGTTTGTTTCTCAAAGGAACAATGTGATCATTCTGTTGATTGATTTGATTACTCAAAACACAAAATCATTCCACTATTTAGAGGAACAGGAGAACTGAAACAAATAGAAAATAGTTCAGTTCTGTCAATAAAGTAACAATTCCACTTGGTCAATTTGAGTGCTGGCACAATCATAGATTTGGCTGAATCAGTTGTTCTCCATCTCTTATCCAGTGGGTTTGTTCAATGTGGCCAAGACATCTTAGGGCAGGGGTATTAAACTTGATTTCATTGAGGGCCACATCAGGGTTGTATTTGACCTCAGGGGGCTGGGGTGGGCATGGCCAGGGGGCATGTCAGTATGACATCACTTGTGTCGAGGGCACCTGTGGTGGCCCAAGCTCTCTGCCTGTGAAAACAGGCTCCCGAGTTCTGTTTTCAGCTGTGACCTCTTCCTACAACCCTCTGCCACTGAAAATGGAGCTGAGGAGGGCTGTGTGTGGCCCTCTCAGGCTGTGTTTTCACTGGCAGAAGCACCCCAAGCATCGCTGTGTCCAGGGTGGCCCCGTAGGCTAGATCCAAGGACCCGACAGGCCAGATCTGGTCCCTGGCCATTGACTTTGACACCCTTGTCTTAGGGGAAGGAGATGACCAAATAAATCAAGTTTTCTGTGAGTTCCTTCATATATATAATTGTTTCCATGTATTCTACTACAGATAAGGGATACAGTGGTTCACTGGCTAAGATGCTGAGCTTGTCAATCAGAAATGACAAGTCGGCAGTTTGGTTGGCAGTTTGGTGGTTCTAATCCCTAGCACTGCATAATGGAGTGAGCTTCCATTACTTGCCCCAACTTCTGCCAACCTAGCAGTTCAAAACCATGTAAAAATGCAAGTAGAAAAATAGGAACCAACTTTGGTGGGAAGGTAACAGCGTTCCATGTGCCTTTGGCATTTAGCCATGCCGGCCACATGACCACGGAGACGTCTTCGGACAGCTCTGGCTCTTCAGCTTAGAATTGGAAATGAGTCGGGAATGACTAGCATATATGTGTGAGGGGAATCTTTACCTTGACCTTTATTCTATTACACATACCAATAAGGCAAAAGAAGGTTTTTTTAAATATGAGCTTAAATTCTTTGGAGTATTGCAGATTGAGTTCTGGATTCCCACCCAGCCTGGAACTTTGGGGGAACTGGGCGTGTGTCTATACAGCTGGATCTGAAAATGGATAATAGCTTTTGAGGAAAAGTGGGATCCCATAAGCTTTGAAAGGAGCAGAGGTGCACTTTCTCCTGACGAAGATCTCTCTCTTTCTCTTAGCCCAAATCTCTTCAACAATTTTGCCAAGTCTTTGACTTCCACTTTTAGGGAAAAGATTTTTGAAATGTTAACAGGATACAATTGTAGAACATTGAGGGGGGTGGGAGGAGACAAGATGGCAATGAGGCAGCAACTGCTATAAAGAGAGGTTCCAAAATCTTGCCATCTTTTTAAAAATAGTTTTATTATCATTTTTTCAGTTTCAAATGCTGGAATATTTTATTTTACATTTACCCCTTCACTCACCTTTCCAGCATGAAAATCATGTGCTGCTCTATTGGAATATTGAGATAGTTATTAACAGAAATGTATTAATAAGCCAAATAATGAAAAAAATAAAGTATGTGATTTTTAAATTTTATATTTAAGAATTAAAATTAAGATGTAGACACCTTTTCAAAGAACATTTTGTGGGACCTATCACAGGTTGATAAATATGTTGGCTCACTTATATCTCAAGAGAAGTATTTCTGTGGTATCTAGGACAGGGTTGGGTCGCAGCAGGCACTACTGCCAGTTTGCTCATTGGTGCGTTGCACATGCATGTACATACACAGTGCAATAAAAATTGTTCTGCACAAGTGCAGAAGTGAAAAACAAGATGGTGGTGCTTACAGCACCACCCAGAGAACCAGTTCAGGGGCATGGAAGCCTGGATCACCGCCAGTTCCAGCAACCCAGGCTACCAAACCACTACCGGTTCGGCTGTACTGGTCCGAACTGGTAGGAACCCACTACTGGTCTAGGAGTCAAGAGTGATGTAATATTGCATAATCAATCAAAAAGGGGAAAGGAATTATTTTACAAAAGTGGATAAATTTACTGTACCACCACATTTGTCCCTTGCTTTTCAAGAAGAAGAAAACTACTGTACATTTCCCAGAGTCATATTGCTGGAGTTCAATGGCTGTAATAAATCCACTATTAAAATAAAACAAAATTTCTCTAACCACCTATTTTCTCTGGACTACAAGGTAGCAACTGCATTTGCCTTAATTATTTGCCTTAATTATTGTGGGATTAATTACTTCATTTTAATGTTTTAGAATGATTTCAGTTTCAGTTTTTAAGGTCATTTCGGATTTAAGGTTTTAGAGATGGGCAAGATATACATAAAACATACCAATTAAATTGTAAGAATTAAAATTTAATTATAATCACAAATGTACTCCAATTTGGGTGTTCCCATATAAGTTATGTGCAATGTAAGTTCAAGCAACTAACACAAGGAATAAAGCCAAAAGCTAGTTTTAAAAGTGTTCCCCCTTTGTTTGTGCTAAATTAACTCGGATTTTAAAATTTTTGAATATATAAACCAGGGGTGTCAAAATGGTGCCCCACTGGCCAAATATGTCACGCAGAGGCTATACTCACCCCAGCTCTGCAAAGGGAAAAAAATCATGACACATCATATGACGGCAATGTGACTCCATGCCTTTGACGCCCGTGATCTAAACTATATGGAACAGTCATGGGAGTCCCAAGGCTGAATGTGAATCTGTATATATATATAAATGTCTGTCTGTCTGTCTGTCTGTCTGTCTGTCTGTCTGTCTGTCTCTCTCTCTCTCTCTCTCTTTCTCTCTGCGTGTGTGTGTGTGTGTGGTGTGTTCCAGCATAACTCTGGAATGTCTTGAGCAATTTCAACCAAACACGGTACCCAGATGACTTACTCTCTAGGAAAGTAACCTCAGAGTATGTGTTCTGTTAAGATACAGCCTGTTGTGCCTTAAAATGACTTCTACTATAGTGGAGTTGCCATGGTAATGGCTTCACTGTACTCCACAAAGGGTCTCCCTCTGGAAAGGGGGAAAAAAAGCCCAAGATTAGAAATTACATTTGGTCTGGATGTTTTCCGACTATAAATAAATACACAGACAATGCCAGGTTATCAGCTAGTACTTGAATAAAAGCATGGATGTATTAAACTAGAGTTGTACAGAGTTTCAGATTCAAAGGTAAAAAAAGATTTTGGAACATATGGGATATCTGTTGGCAACTCCTTAAGGCTACCACTTCTCTACCTGCGATATGAATATTACTGAGGAGAGGAGCCATATGATCTAGAAAAAAGAAAGAAATGATTTAAAGAACTGCAGGAACGGACTCCATTCCAACCCCTAAATTTCAAAAAGCATTGCTTGACCTTTGCACTCTAAGCCCCATGCACCCTGATGTATAAATCCTGTTGCTGTCGAACCAAAATTTAAAACAGTCAGTTGTAGGGATTAGTGGAAGGTGTGATTCTGAAAATTATACATTCGTATAAATACCTTAAACTGAAATCTCTCTGATCATTAAACTTATTTGAATGGCTGCATTTTCTAAGATGATCCCTTTTGCCCTAACTTTTGTTACATTATTTTCTTGTTTAAGTAGGGTGACCAGACATCCCGCATTTGGCGGGAGAGGCAAGCCTTTTCATAAATTTTCCCGCGTCCCGCGCTGTTCTTAAAAAAATACGCTTTTTTTGGCGCTCGCAGCTCCCTCGCTCCCCCGCCCATCAGCTGCTAGCTCGCTGGGCTGGCTCATCATTCCATTCTATCCTACAAATTTAAGCCAGCCCAGCCTGCCTTTCACTGATTGGATTGGCCTGGACTCCAGCCAATCAGTGAGCTGGCTGGGATGGAAAATTTTCAGCATGCCGCATGCTGAAAATTTTCCATCCCAACCAGCTCACTGATTGGCTGGACTCACTTAGCTTAGCACGCCTGCGTGAGTCTCCATTTCATTTCGTCTTTTGTTTTGGTTGCAGATGCGCTTACTCACTGGTGAGTAATCATGGAATTGATTGGTACCGGTGGGAATCGGGAAGTGCTGGGGGGAGGAGACAGCCCTCCTCTCCTCCTTCTTCCCCTTTGTGGAGTTCATTTCAACTCCTTGCGTCACAGCCAGCCCCTGTGCTGCGCCTCCACGGGTGGCAGAAGCTCCAGAACCGAGTGGAAGTTCTATAGCAATAGCAGTAGACTTATATACCGCTTCATAGGGCTTTCAGCCCTCTCTAAGCGGTTTACAGAGAGTCAGCATATTGCCCCCAACAATCTGGGTCCTCATTTTACCCACCTCAGAAGGATGGAAGGCTGAGTCAACCCTGAGCCGGTGAGATTTGAACCGCTGAACTGCTGATCTAGCAGTAGCCTGCAGTGCTGCATTTAACCACTGTGCCACCTCGGCTCTATGCACAAGTGAAAGAGCCGCCGCCGCTCGTGCAGAGAACTTCCACTCGGTCACAGACTCACGGAGCTTCTGCCGGCATGGTGGTGCCTGTGCTGCGTGGTTCCCAGCGACCACGCCACGAGTCCGTGAGGCGTGGTCGCGTCCCGCCGCCCTCCCCTGCAGCTCTCCTGTGGCGGCGTCCTTTTCAGTCATGCAGAGAACTTCCACTGGTTCCAGGGCTTCTGTCAGGCAGCAGAAGCCCCGGAACCAAGTGGAAGTTCTCTGCACGAGGTGAGACGGCCGGCCGTCGCCTCGCTCTTCTGCCGCGGCGTCCGTTTCAGTCACTTCCCTCATCCGTCTCGATTGCTGGAAGCAGTAACACCCCAGCCGGCGGCTACCGGGCCTCTTTGGAGTCAATTGCAAAACTGTGTTCAGTGCTTTGGGGACCTGAGGCATCTTGGGAAATGCAGTTCCCTATCGGTAAGAATGGAGTAGCTGCAAATTTGTAACAACAACAGAAGATAATAACTTGGTGCTTGGCAGGTTATGAAAATCTCATTTGATTTGCACACTGTTTTTTTAAAGTTAGATAAAGAAATTATGCTGTGAAAGTGACTAGAAAGCCCCCCCCCTTCCTGTGTGCGAGAAAGGGAAGGAGAGGAAGGAAGGTTGGAGGGGAGAAGGAAAAGAAGAAGGGAGGGGGGAGAAGATGGAAGGAGAAAAGATCAATGGAAGGAGAAAGAATTGAAGGAGAAGGAGGAAGATGGAAGAAGAAAGGAAGAAAAAGAAGAAGGGAGGGAGAAAAGAGGGAAGGAGGTAGGAAGAAATGGGGAAGAGAGGGAAAGAGCAGAAAGACAAAGAGGATGAAGTTGATAGGCAAGATGAAGGAGGAAGGAAGGAAAAAAGAAAAAGGGAGGGAGAGACTTCCTGGGGGCGTGGCCTGTTGCCGAGGAGGGCTCAACCGAGCTCCTCTCAGAGATCTGGTTTGTATCTAAATAAGATCATAGATATCACCCCTTTTTGGCTAAGAAAGGGGCAGGGAGTAGCTCTGTATGCTAGGGTCTATTCGTAATCCACAGCCTTTTCTTTTTTTTTTTTGGCTGTGGACAGAGATTAGATCCAGCGGGAGCGGAGCTTTCATCTCCAGCCAGTTCTTCTCAGCTGCCTTTTTGGCAGCCCCAGACAGGCTAGCCCCCCCCCCCAGGACAAAGCAAAGTTTTTTTCAAGCTAGGTTTAATACGGGCGGGTCCCACTCCTGTGAGATTTATGCTTTTATTACTATCTTAAATACCAGCACCATTTGTCTTAGAGACTTCTTTGTCTAAATGGACTTCAAAATGGCGATCTCTCTCCGTTGGTGATTGATAGCGGATGTACTTAGCCGGTTTTACCTTCCTGCAGACCGCTCCTTAACAAAATAAACTCTTTTTCTTTGGAAACAGAGGGGAGCAAAAGCGCTGCTTATCTGTTTATTTATTATGGCACCCAGATCAAAGAAGCGTCTTGCTACAAATGTGCCTAAAGAATCTAAAGAATTTATATTGGAACCACAGCCTTTGTCTCCTATGCCCTCTACTGGAGAATTTTTAACACAGGAATACTTCTTTAAAATGTTTAATGATTTTAAACAAGAAATTAAGGAATTTGTATTGGAACTATATGATGATTTAAAGTCTAAAATTAACCAAATGAAGGCGAATACGTTCGCAGCCGTGTCTGCCCTGTCAGATTATTCTGCTGAAATAGAGAATAAATTGGAAAGCTTGGAGAAGGCTAATTTTAATTTGACTACTAATATTCAAATATTACAACAAAAAATTAGAGACACTGAAGAACAGCTCGTGATGATGAATTTTAATAGGAAGGCATTTGCAATAAGAGTTAGAGGATTCCGTGAAAAGGAGCAAGAGAATCTGAAACAGACCTTTGCTGAAGCCTTCAGCCATGCGGTGGGAAGCCCGGGACTTAACTTTGATTGGCAGATTCGGAAAATAACAAAGAAGTAAGAGACGAGAATAAAATATAGATAGAATGACTTATACTATTTAAGCATAGATAAAGATGGGGGGCTGAGATCAACACAAAGAGTGGTTTCTTTTTTTCTTTTTTTTTCTTTTCTCTTTTCTTTTCTTTCCTTTTTTTCTTGTTTTTCTTTCTTTTGACATATTACTTTTATTTTTAATCCATACGTACACAAGATACTTTAGACAGAAGGTAGTGCCAGGTGTGGGCCCTGGGAAGTCGGGAGGATTAGGGATGGGGATTTGTGGGGGGTGGGTGGGGGGGTGTTAACATAGTCTCAATAAGAACAAGAATGTATTTATATACGGTGGTTCTTTTTTTTTTTTTCTCTCTTTTTTCTTTCTTTATATATTCCCTTTTTTTTTCCCCTTGGTTTATTTTACTTTTATCAGATTAAACAACACTCGAATAAATGCATACACCAAGGAGGGAGGTAGAGGGAAAGAAGAGGGAGGAGTCAGGAAGGAGTAAGGGGAATGTAAGGAGGGCGTGTGGGGAGAAAGGGGAGAAGGAAGGTTTGAGGGGAAAGGGAAGTAGGAGGGGAGTGTTAGAGGGAGAAAGGAAAGTTGGAGGGGGTAGATGGGGTGTATGGAGGATGGAAGTGTTAGGTGGGGTTGTGAATGAGTTGTGTTTCCTTTTTATTTTTTCGTTTTATTTCTTTTTTTTTTCTTTTTTTATAGCAAATACCCTGTATATAAGTGATTGCAAATGGAATGTGAAAAATGAATAAAATATATTTAAAAAAAAGAAAAGAAAAAGGGAGGGAGAGAGGAAAGAAGAAAAGATGGAACTAGAAAGGAAAGAAGGGAGGGAGGGAGGAAAGGGGAAGACAGGGAAAGAGCAGAAAGACAGAGAAGGTGAAGGTAGATAGGCAGAAGGAAGGAATAAGGAAGAAATAGGAAAGGAGGGAAGGAGGAAGGAACAGAAGCGAAGAGGAAGAGAGAAATGGGAAGAGCAGAAAGACAGAGAAGGTAGATAGGCAAAATAAATGAAGCTGAAAGAATGGAAGGAGGAAGGAAGAGAAAAGGAGGAAGGGAGTGAGTGAGGAAAGAAGAGAGGATGGAACGAGAAAGGAAGGAAGAGAGGGAAAGAGCAGAAGACGGATAAGATGAAGGTAGAGAAGCAAGAGGAATGAAGGAAGAAGTGAGGTGTCTCGAGGAGGGGAAAACATTTAGTGACCAAAGTTACAATGGCATTGAAAAAAGTGACTGATGACCATTTTTCACACTTAGCGACTGTTGCGACCATTTTTCACACTTAGCGACTGTTGCAGCATCTTCATGGTCACGTGATCAAAATTTTGTTTGGCAACAGATTCATATTTATGCTGGTTTCAGTGTCCTGGGGTGAACTTTTGACAAAAAAATAAAAAATTTAATCAAGCCCCCCCCCCCCCCCAAAAAAAAAAAATCAATAGCGTCCCTCTTTACCAATCTGAAAATCTGGTCACCTTATGCTTAAGAGACATCCAAACAATTATTTCAGGATCTACTAGGTTGTCTTGACAGCGATTCTTAATATTCTTTAAAAATTAAAATGGTGTTTATGGAATCAAGAGTCAAATATTGATATAATTTGTGAAAGTGGAGATGATTATTGCTCCAATAGTAATGGTGTAATCACCTGTTTCATTAATTATGCCTTTTTCAGTGTAATAGTGAAAGAAAGTGTTAAGCACGATTTGCATACATGTTAAGCTTTTCTATGCAGATAAGCTTTTTCTCATTGCCTTTTCCTTACAATAAATAAAGAAGAGGGACAAAGATTTCTATGCAATGAAAAGTAAAGAATGTCTTCCATTTAAAGATACTAATTATAAATGAACTACAAGAAAGTATCTTCTTTTTTATTATGAATAGCATAGCACCAGAGACCATTTCATGATTTAAATATATCTACATAGACTTTTGGCCCAGCAAATTTTTGTTTGTTGTCAGGCCATCATATTTTATATTAATATGTTGTTTTGCTTTTTAAAAATTCCTTGTTGTTCAGATCAGGTCTCCGCACAATGATATAGCATTTAGGAGAAAAGATACAAAGCAGTAATCCAGCACTGGAAGCTATAATGGAGAAGATTTCCGCAGCAACCATGTATTTTCCCTTTGAACTCAGGTATGCTGGAACAAAGGACAACCAAACACTACAGAAGACCAACATACTGAAGGTGATAAATTTGGCTTCATTGAAAGCATCAGGCAATTTCCTTGCTAGGAAAGCCAGTGTGAAACTGACAACAGCAAGGAAGCCCATATAACCCAAGACAGCATAGAACATGAAGGCAGATCCTTTGTTACATTCCAGAATGATTTCTTCTGCTACTGACTTCATATCAGCATCTGGGAATGGGGGAGAGATGATCACCCATATAATACATATATTAATTTGAATAAAAGAGCAGAAGGATACTATAAACATGCCAAGACTTTTCCCCACCCACTTGGTCATCTTGGACCCTGGCTTGGTAGCCATGAAAGCCAGAACCACAATAATGGTTTTGGCCAAAACACAAGCAATGGCCACTGAGAAGATGATGCCAAAGGCAATTTGGCGAAGGATACATGTAACCTTGTGAGGTTTTCCAAGGAATAGCAAGATACAAAGAAATGATAACAGGAGAGCAACAAGGAGTACATATGTGAGGTTCCGGTTGTTGGCTTTGACAATGGGAGAGTCCTGATGCTTAATAAAGATCCAAAGGACTCCAACTGTGACCAAAGAAAAGAAAAGAGCAGAATTGGTCAAAACAACACCCAACGTTTCTTTGTAGTTCAAAAATGTTATAACTTTGGGGAGACAGAAATTGTTCTTCTCATTGGGATAGTGATCTTCTGGGCACTGAAAGCATTCATCCATATCTACAAAAGAAAGCATTAAAATTTTAGTTGCAGTGAAGGATTAAAAACCAATTGTACAATTTTCAAAACAAGGACTGCCACTTAATATTTCAAAACTACATACATTAGGATAGGTAAAGGTAAAGGTTCCCTCACACATACTGTATGTGCTACTCATTCCCAATTCTAGGGGGCAGTGCTCTTCTCTGTTTCAAAGCCTAAGAGCCAGCATTGTCCGAAAATGTCTCCGTGGTCATGTGGCTGGCATGACTAAATGCCGAAGGCACACAGAACGCTGTTACCTTCCCACCAAAGGTTGTTCCTATTTTTTCTACTTGCATTTTTCCATGCTTTCAAATTGCTCAGTTATCAGAAGCTGGGACAAGCTCAATCTGTTACATGACACTAGGGATTCGAACCGCTGAACTGCCAATCTTTCTGATCGATAAGCTCAGTGTCTTAGCCACTGAGACACCTTATACATTAGGATACTTGCCGCCAATTTACTTTTCATAAATCTTTGCTCGGAAATGTACTACCTGCTAAATACAATGGACATTATGTAATTCAGTACCTTAAAACTATTTTGTCTAATCTGTTTGCTACATTTTCTATGATATCCTTGTCTTCCAGATTCAATGAGTTCTATTTTAAGTGAGATAGATTTACAAGGTGTCTTACCCTCCCTGTTCGAAATCTTCCCTTCCGGACACCGAAGACAGTCATAGCAGCAAAATAGTTTTCCTTCTATCTTGATCTTACTGTAGCCTGAATGGCACTTTCCATTACACAAAGAAAATGGCTTGCTCTGTTCATGAATAAATAAAGGTTGAAGAGATTGATCTTGGAGAAATATTCATCTCAATGTTTTGAAATGTTTTTAGAAGCATCCTTCCATCTTACATTCAAGTTTGGCATAACAATATGAATCAGTGAAGGGTGATTTGCGGTACATAAAACCTCAATAGCTTTTTCAATAAGAAAATGAATATAGCCTCCCATTACTTAATCTGTCACCAGGAAATGGTCCAGATTAAGTCCTTGGCCCATTTTTCTTTGTGAACCTCGATAAGACTCTTCATGATTGTTAATATTTCTTCATTCATTTAATAACATATTAACAGAGTTGGAAGGGATCTTGTAGGTCCGTGATGGCGAACCTATGGCATGCGTGGCCACATGGAGCCCTCTCTGAAGGCACACAAGCCATTGCCCAGAACCCGAACCTCCCACCAACCACCTGATTTTTGGGTTTACCCTCCAGGCAGGACGGACACACACACACACACACACACACACACACCCCTTTGCGAGACTTTCTCCCCCACTCTCAGTGCTGTTTTGAAAAGGAAAGCTTCTCAAAACAGCCTTGAGAGGGGAAAAAGGCCTCCCAAAATAGCGCTGAGGGGAGTAAAAGCCTCCCTTCCCCCCTCTCAGCACTGTTTTGCAAAGAGAGGATTTCCTGCCTCTCAGAAGCCTCCCTTCTCAAAACAGTAGAAGTAAGAATTCTCGGCCATCACTGGCTCGGCTGATCCACGGGCCACAGTTAAGGGGCAGAGTAGAGATGAAGTGATCATGCTCGCTGCCTCCTGCACCAAAAAAAATCATAAGATCTCCCTGAAAATAAGCCCAAGGATTTATTTTCAAGTCAAAAATAAAATAAGCCCCTGGGAAACATGGTAGTAAAACATAAAAAAATGCAGATGTCCAGATTTTTCTGTGGACACCAAAGTTTTCTTGCAGACAACCGTGCTCCGTGGACCACCAGTTGATGACCGCTGATCTAGTCCAACCCCATGCCCAAGCTGGAGACCCTACAGAATTTCTGACAGATGGCAGTCCAGTCTCTTCTTCAAAGCTTCCGGTGATGAAGCTCCCACAACCTCTGAAGGGAACTTCTGTTCCAAGGGTTGATTGCTCTCACTGTCAGAATTTTACAACAGGTGAACTTTCTTTCCTGCCTGCTCATTTCTTGCCATTTACCCTCCTATACTAAAGGGGCATCTAAGATGTCACCAGTGATGACCAGTTAGAGAGACTTCAGAGAGAAAATATACATTGAGTTCTGTTTCTGCAAGCTCTAAGAAGGAGTGAAACCAGGCCTAAACACAATCCTAAATGTAACAGGATCATACCTGGTTGAACCTTCTTGGCCATACAATACCATCTTCATCAATGGTGACCATTTTTTCTTGGGAAAAATCAATACTTCCAACTCGGACTTTTTTAAAAGATAAGTTTGAAAATGTGATCCAATTAATAATATCAAATCCAGTCTGTAACTCTCCATTCTCATTAAATGAAATTTTTTGCCTGGCACTATTATTGAATGAAACTTTTCGCATGAATTGGTTGAGCTAAATGAGGGGAAGAGAAAATACAGAGTATCAGGATGTGCAACAACAACAACAACAACAATAATAAAATCATTAATAAATACTTAACATTACTAATTATCATGATGATTAAACAATCTTTATAGCACAAAAATAAAGAAAAATGAAATGAAAAAATATATATGTCAGGCCTGAACGCCATCTTTTGCATTGGGACTTCAGTTCTATTGGAAAATGGGAAGAGGGGGGTTACATGGAGTGTGGGAGATATATCATCTAACTAAAATTCCTTTTTCAGAGAGTCAAGGACACCTTATTCTGCACATGGATAGTCCTGCACATCCTGCACATAGTCTCCTGCAATGGGGACTATCTGGGATGAGTTTGACCCTGTGACCCCTGAGGGCATGGATGGGATTATGGGGAGACTCAGTGTTGCCACTTGTGTGCTAGACCCGTGTCCCTCTTGGTTAGTTTTGTCTTCCCGGGAAGTGATACGAGGCTGGCTCTAAGCGATTACCAACGCTTCATTGAGAGAGGGGCTCTTTCCCACCACCTTGAGGCCCCTCCTTAAGAAGCCTTCCCTGGACCCAGCCTCTTTAGCCAACTATCGTCTGGTCTCCAACATTCGCTTTGTAGCGAAGGTTGCCGAGAGTGTGGTAGCACGTCAGCTTCCCCAGTACCTGGATGAAGCTGCCTATCTGGATCCGATTCAGTCGGGTTTCTGGCCTGGGTACAGTATGGAGACGGCATTGGTCATGCTGGTTGATGATCTCTGCGGGACAGGGACAGGGGCTGCTCCTCTGTCCTGGTTCTATTAGATCTATTGGCAACTTTCGATACAATCGACCATGGTATCCTACTGCGACGACCTGGGGGGCTTGGGAGTGGGGGAACCATTTTACATTGTTTCTGCTACTACCTGTCAGACCGGTCGCAGTTCATGTTGATGAGAGGACAGGGATCAACCCCAAGGCGCGTCACTTGTGGGGTGCTCCAGGGGTCGGTTTTCTCACCCCTCCTGTTCAACATATATATAAAACCACTGGGCGACATCATCCATGGTTTTGGGGTATGGTATCACCAATATACTGATGATACCCAACTTTTCATCTCTATCTCAAACCACCCAAATGATGACCTCGACCTGATGTCCCAATGCCTGGAGGCAGTGCGGATCTGGATTGGGAGGAACAGGCTCAAGCTCAACCCCTCCAAGACTGAATGGCTGTGATTTCCATCATCCCAATTTGTGCATCTTGTTCCATCTTTGATGATAGGGGAGAAACTTTACCCCTCTCAGAGAGAGACGGCAAACTGGGAGTCCTCCAGGATATGCGGCGTAGTCTAGAAGAACACCTGACAGCCATGACCAGGGGGGCCTTTTACCAGGTTCGCCTAACACGTCAGTTGCACCCCTTTCTGGATCGGGATGCTCTGTGTACAGTCCTTTCTTGTCTGGACTACTGTAACACTCTCTACATGGGGCTGCCCTTGAAGTGCACCCGGAGGCTTCAACTGGTCCAGAATGCGGCTGCGCAGGTTATCATGGGGGTACCTAGGTGCTCTCATATAACACCCCTTTTAGGCAGCCTGTACTGGTTGCCAGTTGTCTTCTGGGTGCAATTCAAGGTACTAAATATGACCTTTAAAGCCCTCCATGGCTTAGGCTCTGGGTACCTGCGAAACCACTTACTGCCACCAGTAGCATCCCACTGTCCAGTGAGATCCTACAGAGTTGGTCTCCTCAGGGTGCTGTTGGCCAGACAGTGTCGGCTAGTGACCTCCAGGGTGAGAGCCTTCTATGTGGGAGCGCTTTCCTTCTGGAATGAGCTGCCCTAGAGCTTTGCATAATCCCCGACCTCTGGTCCTTCTGACATGCCCTAAAAAGTGGGCTTTTACAGCAAGCCGGCCTGGCCTGAATAGAATAAAATATAGGTTTAATTTGGTTATTAATTTTAATTTAATTTTTTATTGTAAATATCAATTGGTTTTTTTTTGGATAATTTAATGTCCCTTTTAATTTTTGTAATATGTATTTTTTTTTATGTTCTACGCTGCCCTGACTCCTTGGGAGAATAAGTACAATAAACTAAACCTAAACCTAAACATGGAGTAGTGTGACTGGGAGGCATATCCAGTTGGGACAGGGCCTGCTTGGGCCATGTGATGGACATGTGGGTGCTTGTCAGGGACTTGAACTTTTAATTACCATATTTTTTGGAGTATAAGATGCACCAGAGTATAAGACACACCAAGATTTTGATGAGGCAAAATTAAAAAAAAACATTTTTGCACTCTGCAGACCTCCCCAAAACAGCACATTTTTCACAAAAACAGGCTCGGTTTTTCTCAAAAAAACAACATGAATAGCCTTTAGGAGGCTTATATAGTGCTCTTGGAGGCTGGGGGCCTCAAAAATGAGCAAAAACCAGCACGTTTTTTGTGAAAATCAGCCCATTTTTTTGTATTAAAAAAGGTGCATGTATGGCCTTTAGGAGGCTTATAAAACAGCCTGGTTTTGGCTCAATTCTGCCCACTCCAGTTCCCAGGAGCACTCTGGAAGCCGCCTAAAGGGTATGTATGGCCATATTGGTGAAGGGGCGGGGTTTCAGGAGGCAAAAAAATTCTGTATTCAGTGTATAAGTCGCACCCACTTTTTCACCCTCTTTTTTTAGGGGAAAAGGTGCATCTTATACTCCGAAAAATATGGTAGTTGGGAAAAACCTGGAAGTTTTCAGATTTGGGTTTCCCAGAAGTGCCAATATGACATCTCTAATAAAATGGAACTTTAAGGAAACTCAAGCCTTAGTTATTAGGAATGTTACTTGGAACCCTGATAATATCTAAGTATTAAGCAGTTTAAAACAGAATAAAATATTATTTAAAATGGATTTGGGGAAAAATAAGATAAGGGAGACATAACACAGAGAGAGATAATAAATTTGTGATATCCTTATATACACTATATAAAAAAACATGTGGAATGAATATTGAAGAAGGTTTTATAATTTAAGAAACTTTTTTGAAATATTAATGTGTATTGGACCACATTTTAATGTATCTAATACAGAAATTAAAAAAATGGTCTCAGTCTTTCAATTAAATTGAATTTGGAGTATTTCTTTGGATTTCAGAAATTTCATATTTATTTAGTGTTACATATGTCTGTATTAATGGTACGCTGTATTTTATAGCTTGTTGATGATAAATTAATTAATTGATAAATTTATGTTTATCAAAAGTACATGATTTCATCTACATTGTAAAAATCAATTCTTCAAAAATCTAGAAGGAGGATACAGTGTAATTTGTCTTCTTGGGATCTTACCTTCCATAGATGTTGAATAAAATCTTTCCCCTTGATTTCAACATTTCCTACTCTGTGATTCATTATAGATGAATGGAAGTCGTGCAAAGCATGGGCCACCACATAGATGGCATTGTACATGCTGTAGCTGTAGTCAGTCATGTCCATTTCAAATACAGAGGTAGGAATATCTGCCAGTTTCTCCTCTCCAGTACAGGTGGCCCCATCTTCCTTTTCTACTGCGGAGTTGGAGAAGGAACATTCAAATGCATGTTCCCAGAACATCTTGATAAAACTCTCTTCTTTTTCCAAGATAGGGTTTTTTGATTGAGAAAATTGCTGGAATCCCAATACCCTCTCTGAGTGAATTGCAAATGATAATGCACCATGCAGGAAAACCAGGTCACCATATTTTTGAAAGGGAAGTGAAGTGAAACCCATCTGGAGTGTCATGATCCAGACTTTACCTTTTATCCATAGTGAAAAATCATCAATTTCCAAAGTAGTGGAAAGAAATCTTAGAGTTATCATGTTCCCAAAGGCACCATGAACCACCACTGCTATAGCATTGCTTTTCATAACCACTTTGTACATTTTCAGACCTGTTTCTATCATTTCTACAATGCTATCTGTATAAACAGGGAAGGGAAATCTTTCAACGAAGTCGAAGCAGATACCACTCTGGGCAGCTATGGGAACCATTGTGCGTTGAAACATTTCACCACTGTCATTATATGCTAATATAATCCCAACCCATATCCATGAGAAATATAACAGCAATTTAGAAACAGCCTGGTACTGAGTGTCCATATTTGGTAACATTTGTTGGTAGAAAGCAGCTTGTTCTTTTCTGCGAATTTCAGGAGCAGAACCATATATTACCTAGAAAAAAATAATAAAACGAATTAAAGGTGTGCAATCATTCTTTCCCTGTTTCGCTACCAAATCTATCTATCTATCTATCTATCTATCTATCTATCTATCTATCTATCTATCTATCTATCTATCTATCATCTATCTATCTATCTACCTACCTACCTACCTACCTACCTACCTACCTACCTACCTACCTATCTACCTATCTTCCTATGTCTGTCTGTCTGTCATCTAAATGGCTGTGTGCGTGTATGTTCAAGCATATCTCTGGAACACCTTGAGCAATTTCAACCAAACTTGGTAGACAAATGTCTTCGTCTTTGGGGGAAAAAAACACTGTGGGGCTAAGTTAAGAGCCAAGGTGGCACAGTGGTTAGGGTGCAGTACTGCAGGCCAGTTCAGCTGACTGTTATCTGCAGTTCGGCGGTTCAAATCTCATCGGCTCAAGGTTGACTCAGCCTTCCATCCTTCCGAGGTGGGTGAAATGAGGACCCGGATTGTTGTTGGGGGCAATATGCTGACTCTGTAAACCGCTTAGAGAGGGCTGAAAGCCCTATGAAGCGGTATATAAGTCTAACTGCTATTGCTATTGCTATTGCTATTGCTATTGCTAAGACATCCCTAACACCCATTGGGGAGCATGTTCTGTTAAGATACAGCCTGTTGTGCCTTAAAATGGATTCTACTGTTCTGCCGTAAAATGGTTTCTACTACACAGTGCAGTGGAGTTGTCATGGTAACGGCTTCACAGTACTCCATAAGCGGGCTCCATCTGATAAGGGGGAAAATCCAACATTAGAAATTATGTTTTTTCTAGACATTTCCCCCCTATAAATAAATAGCCAGGCAATGCCGATTTATCAGCCAGAACTAAACTTAAATCCATGTACATTTTGCATTTGTATTCAAGCTGAGCTAAGTTTCAGCTTTTCTTAGGACTTAGGAAAATTAATTCAATTGGCAGATCTCCTGCTGTCAGTAATGTGCGGTGAAGTTCACGGCCGGTGAGGCAAGCGGGCAGGACCTCTATATTCTCCTCCCCCCACCCCTCCAATCTAGGCAGAACCAAGCCACTCCGGGAAAAAAAAACCTGCCCACCTCTTGCCTTTGAAGGAGAGGAGGAGGAGGAGGGCACCCGCTTGGGGAGGGGAGGTAGGACAAGCTGAAGGGTTCATCTCCCCACTGCATAAGGATCGGAGGGCTTGCCTTGGAGCCCGCCTCTCTGAGCGCGTGCTCACTCACTATAGCTGAGGGAGGGAGGTGGTGGGGGCTTTAAGGCAAGCGTCTGAATGCAAGAAATGAATAATCTCCCCAAGGAACCTCACACACCAGAAGCACCGAGGAGGGGCAGCAGCGGCTGGCGTTGGCAGAGCCCCCTGCCTCTGCCCACCCTCACACGCCAGGATTTTCCTTGTGGCATTTCACCTCCCCCCCCCACCAACTGGAATATTGCGTGTGCACGGGCCATCCACTCCCCTCACCCCAGCTGCAGCTGAGGAGAGGGAGGAAAGCCAAGGAGAGCCCCCCCTTCCCATGCAAAGCCCCCTTAAAGTAGAGAACATGTCCTGGTTTGTGGCCGGGCTGCACGCTTGCACTTTAAAGTGCATGCCGCCCGGTCACAAGCCAGGACATGTTTCGCTCTATGGCGCACCAAGGCGGCATGGCTTTAAAAAATAAAAAAATGAAAAATGAAAAATAATAAATGAAAAATGAAAAATAAAAATAGATGTGCCAGCCTGCATGCCAGCAGAGGTGGGCAAAAAAAAACCACACACACACGCACATACACATAATAAAAACAAATTACATTTATTTACATTACAAATAAATTGAATTCCTCCCCACCCCTCGCTCTGACCCACATACCTTCCAGCTGCGTCGAAAATGCTAGATTTGGTCTAGCCAGGGCCAGGCAGGCTAGGCTAGTTGCTGCTAGAGTCACCACGTGGATGACTCTGCTTAAACATTTTAAAATAGGCTCTAAACAAAGTGCCCTCTGCAGGAGGAGGTGGGAGTATCACGTGCCTCATTTGCATATGTAATTTTCACGTTTTAACCCTTGGTTGACACTTAAAAGGCAAAAAAATCCTTATGCAAAGGAGGGCCATAGTTCTCTAGCCTCCTCCTATTAACTGCACTAAGGAGACTCAAGAGTCACTGTGTGGGCCCTGGGAAGTCGGGAGGATTAGGGATGGGGATTTGTGGGGGGTGGGGTGGGGGGTGTTAACATAGTCTTAATAAGAACAAGAATGTATTTATATACGGTGGTTCTTTTTTTTTCTTTTTTTTTTTCTTTTTTCCCTTGGTTCATTTTACTTTTATCAGATCAAACAACACTCGAATAAAGGCATACACCAAGGAGGGAGGTAGAGGGAAAGAAGAGGGAGGAGTAAGGAAGGAGTAAGGGGAATGTAAGGAGGGTGTCCGGGGAGTAAGGGGAGAAGGAAGGTTTGAGGGGAAAGGGAAGTAGGAGGGGAGTGTTAGAGGGAGAAAGGAAAGTTGGAGGGGGTAGATGGGGTGTATGGAGGATGGAAGGGTTAGGTGGGGTTGTGAATGATGAGTTGTGTTTCCTTTTTATTTGTTCGTTTTATTCCCTTTTTCTTTTCTTTTTTCTTTTCTTATAGTAAATACCCTGTATATAAGTGATTGCAAATGGAATGTGAAAAATGAATAAAATATATTCAAATTAAGAGTCACTGTGACTTAGAGTCTGGGAGCAACTACCTTGGCCTTTTTAATTATTTTGAAAATAGTTTCCTTTCCCTCAGGAGACTGGTGAGGCCCCGCCTCCCCTGCCTCTAGTGACTGCACATCACTGCCTGCTGTACATGGAAATATTATGTCATCATTTCTACAGATGAGATGGAAGAGAAAAAATATCTCCATGTTTCAGCATTGCATTAGATTTTGCAAGCAGTTACACCAATTCAAATATCACAGAGAAGAGACATATCCTTCTATTTTACTATAGAAAAAAACTTATAAAATAATCTCCATTTCAAGGATTTCCAATATCGTATCTTGAGACAAAAATTTTATCTGTGTCCAAGCTATGTCACTTAAATTAAATATTAATTGCATTTACTAATATTTGCAATGTATTATTTCACAGATAAGAAAACTCCACCTATTCCTTTAATACTATTAGTCCAATATTATTAGAGACAAGGTGGCACAGTGGTTAGAGTGCAGTACTGCAGGGTATTTCAGCTGACTGCTAGCTGCAGTTTGGCATATTGAATTTCACCAGGCTCAAGGTTGACTCAGCCTTCCAATCTTCTGATATAGGTAAAAGGAAGACCCAGATTGTTGGGGGCAATATGCTGATTCTGTAAAACCACTTAGAGAGGGCTGTAAAAGTAAAATGAAGTGGTAATAAGTCTACGTGGTATTGCTTTACTGCATATGAAGTCCATCTCACTTTCAAGGTGAATATTAGCAGCTGGATCCAAGAGGAGGCATGGCCAGCATTGCAGCAGTACAACAGAGATTTCCGGGCTCCAAAGAAGTATCAATATCCCTTCCATTTTGGGGGTCTCATTGTGGATTGGAGCAATCTTGTAGGGATTGTGAGTAGCAGAGGCATGTGTTGCTTTTGGAACTCTTTTCTTCCATTATTTGAACAGTGAGAACAAACTATAGTGCCATCTAGCAGCACCAGAAGAAATATATTAAATTTAGTCAAAGAACAAAGAGGAAAACAAAAAGGGAATGACCTTGGACAATGTTTAGAGGCTTGGTAAACAGAGTTCTGATAATAATTATCTCTTAAAAAAGGAAATGATGCCAGCTGTGTACTTTTTCTTTTTTTCCTTTTTTTATCTATGACTTTGGAGTTTGGGGATTTTCTCTGTTTGGAAAATTGGAACTTAAATTTTGAAGACGCCCATTTTTAAGATATTTTTTTCTTTTTCTCTTTTCATTCCCTCTTCTTTTTATTTTTTCTGGGAGTTGGAGTTATTAAGATGAATAACTCTACTTTTGCTTTTTATCGTTTTCTTTTTTTTCCTCTCTCTCTGACTTTCTTTTTTTCTGCATTTTTTTCAATTTTTATGAGGAAATATTTCGTTTGGAATTAAAACACATGTGGATTAGGGTACAAAGAACCAAAAGATTTGGAATTTGATTTGTAATTTAAATTTGAAAAGGTGAAATTGGATCACTTGGGGGTAGAATTTGGTTGGTTTGGGTGGACTTCGGGATCCTGAAATTTGGATTACAGTTTTTCTTGGCATTTGGATTACAAAGTTAAATATAAGGAGGAAGATAGAAAAAAATAACAGCATGTTCATCATTAGCAACAACGTCTTCCATCCCTACAACACAAAAATAATCAAATATGACAACACAATAAGATAAAATTAGTACTGAATGAAAAAGTATACTACAAACTGTTCATGAAGATCTTAAGGAAAGGATAAAGAAAATAGATGAGAAAATGGAAAAAAATAGAAGAAAAATTTAAAAAGGTTAAGGAGATGATGGGGGAAATGAACAAAGATTACAAAAAGTGGAGGAAAAAGTCGAAGCAACAGAAAAAAAAGTGGAGGAGATGGACTATAGAGTTACAATAATGGATAAGAATCAGGGATGTATAAATATATCCTGGGAAATGGATAAGGTTTATTATTGCTTAAGATCTCACTTTATTGAAGAAGAAAAAGCAGCAGAAAAGATTGCAGAGATACAATTTGAAACATTAGAAGCGAGTAAAGAAAAGGTGTTAAATGGGATCGATGAAATATACAGGGTACATACAATGTATACCATGCGAGACAACCTGCCTAGAGGGCTACATGTAAGATTTACTAAGAAAATATTAACACCAGAGATTTTGCAGGCCATAAGAAATACTACAATAAAATACAAATCTAGAGAGATAGTGGTGTTGAAGCAAGTACCAAGAAATGTTACAGACCCAAGAAAAGAATATCAATTCTTGACCATATGGAGTTATTCTTCTCCTCATAAGGAGTGAGTTTCAGATGGCTAGTACCAGAAGGGATACTAGTGAACTGGCAGAAACAAAGACACAGATTGGACTCCATAAAAATGCAGAACTATTTTATGAACAATATTTTGCATTACAAGAGGAAGAGAGATCGAGAGAGGAAATTAATATTAAGAAGAGAAGGAGAAAGAATTAAGAGAGTCAAGTAAAGAACAAGAAGAGTGTTAAGAGAGGGGGCAAGAGCAAAGGAGGTGAAAGAACAAAGGGAGATAAGAGCAACTAGATCAACTAAACCCATAAACAAGTAAGACATGAAAAAGGAGATAAAAATGATTTCAATAAATATAAATGGACTAAATTTGGCAATAAAAATGAAAAGAACATTTAACAAATTGGAGAAATTAAAGTTATATATTATATGCCTGCAAGACATGCACATTAAAAAACAACATAAAAATTTTTGGGCTATCCAAAATTTGGAAAATATATACGACACTTGCCTGTCAAAGTAAAAGAGGGGTAGTACAATACAATCAAAGCTAATATTCAAGGATGAGGAGGGGAGGATACTAATAGTGGAAATAACAATGAACTGTAAAAATATTGTTGGTGCCAATATACATGCCAAATGAGAACAAAGATGAATTTTATGGGAAACTACACAGAAAGATAATAGAATATGATATGAAAACATGTGTATAATAAGAGATTTTAATGTGATTGTAAATAATGAGCTGGACTATAAAACTAAAAAATTGAATAATAAGCTAAGAAGAACTCTCCTCAAAACATTCTTTATAATGATGGATGAATTAAGTCTACAGAATGTGTAAAGAAGAAGACACCTGAATCAAAAGCAATATACATTTTATTCAAACAGGCATATGTCACGGTCAACAATAGACATGATTTGGATGTCAACAGGATTAATTGCTAAAACACCTAAGATTGATATAGAAATGAGTATGTGGGCAGATCATAGCCCAAAAATAATGATTTGGAAAGGACAGAAAAAAAGAATGAGATGGACATTAAATCAAAATCCATTAAATGAAAAGACGTTTCAGCAGTACATGGAGAAACAACTAACCTTCTTCTTTATGGAAAACAGAAAAGAGGATATATCACTGCAGAATGGGTGCAATACTAGTAAAACATATATATGAGGACTGGTAATGACATATTCAGGAAAAAGTAATAAACAGAATGGACAAACACAAAAGAAGATGGAGGAGGAATATAAGATATTGGAGATAGAATTACAGGAAAATCCACAAAATAAAAAGATTAAGAAACTGATGGACCTGCAAAAACACAAATTGAATTTAATGGAAAATGAAGATTTGTCAAATAAAATAAGATCAAAAAGAAAAAAAATGAGAATGCAAATAAACCAAGACCATGGCTGGCATATAATATGAAAAAGGAGAAAGAAAGAAAATAATAAATAAATTCATAGATCAAGAATGAACTCTCTGCTACCAAAATGAGAAAAGGAAAAAAAAGTGGACAATTATTATAGAAAACTATATCAATGGGAGATAATAGCAAACAAAAAGATAAAACAATGTTTAGAAAAAAACTGAAACACCTAAGATCGCAGGAAAATTTAAAAAGCCACTGGAGGAGAGAATAACAATGATGGAAGTGACAGAGGGAATTAAAAGACAAAAGAATGGGAAAACACCAGGACTAGATGGACTACCAGCTGAGTTCTATAAAACATTGCAATGTCTTCTAAGCAATGTAATGCTAGAAGTATTTAATTAGTTGCTATTAGAAATGAAAATACCGAACATAAGATTGGAGGCATATATAACTCTTATTCCAAAAGGAGACTCAGACTTACAGTAAATAAAGAACTATAGGCCAATTTATTTACTAAATGTAAATTACAATTTTTTTGTGTCAGTAATGGCAGAAAGACTGAAGAGACTGCTAAATGAATTCATACATCCAGATCAAAACAGTTTCTTACCCAAAAGAGGCAGATTAGATTATATATGCGGAGGACCCAGATTGTTGGGGGCAATATGCTGACTCTCTGTAAACCGCTTAGAGAGGCCTGAAAGGCCTATGAAGTGGTATATAAGTCTACTGCTATTGCTATTACTGCTATTGCTATTACATTGAACAGTTTAGAATATTATGAAACACACCCAGAGATGCAAATGGCATTACTATTTTGGATGCACAGAAAGCCTTTGATGATGTGAATAGGCAATTTATGATAATGCAATTGCAAATAATGGACTTTGGGGAGGTGGAAAAATGGAAGAACTTGCAGTTATCATTAATGGGAAGGATAGCGGTAATTAAGATGAATATATTACCAAGAATTTTATTTCTATTTCAAACAATACCAATGAAACTTCAGTAGAATTACTTTGAAAAGTTGAATAAAATAATGTGGAAATATAAATGCCAAGGCAAAAAAAGCAAGAATTAATATAAAAATGTTAAAAGATTCACAACTTAGAGATGGGTTTCGATTACCAAATTGGAAGGTATATTATAAGCGGCAGCATTAACTTGGATAAAAGAATGGATTTTATTGAGAAATACAAGGTTATTGTCTTTGGAGGGACATGATATGCCACCGGGTTGGCACACATTTTTATGGTATGGGAAATATAGGATACATGGTTATTTTCAGAGACAGTATGTAACAAATGATTTATTTACAGTGCGGGGAAAAGTGAAAGGAAAACATTATTTGGAAATACCAATGTGGCTTTAAACAATGGAAGCTTTGACACACTTGAATATTACTAGTATAACAAAGATATTATATCCGAAAGGGGAGAACTAACACAGAAAAAAGAACTAGAAGAACAAGGAATATGTTGGCTTACACAAATGCAAATACAATCAAGTTATGAAAAAGATGCTAGAGAGTATGGTTTTAATCTGGGAAGTTCAGAATTAGATAAAATACTTAAGGGAACAGATGAAAAAAGTGATTAAGAAACTATATAGCTATTTACTTAGAATTAAAATAGAGGAAGAAGAAGTAAAAGAAACAATGATAGCATTGGCAAAAAACTTTGGTTACAGGATTGAATTAGAAAAAATGGCAACAACTATGGGAAAGGAAGAGTGATGGTTTCCGGATTCAGTTGGAACGGCCCTGGAGTCCCCACATGGATGCTTACAGTGTGTGCACATACAAGCACCATGCGTGCATGTGTTGTACATGCCTGCGACGGTTCGACAAGCTCCGCGATGCTCTAGCTGCTCAGCAGAGTGTCATGCAGGTGCTGTATGCACCATGCATATGTGAGGAAGCATCAAAGGCTTAAAGGCGAGGTAAGGAGCTCAGGTGGGTGGGTGGGCCCTCCAAAGCACTGTACCGGAACCGTACCCAGTGATCAGGTAGGCTCCGGTACACCCGTACCGGGGCTTACTGCCTGCAACCCACCACTGGAAAGGAACTATAAACTAACAATGGCAACAGCATATAAGGAAAAGTTGTTTTATAGATGGCACATGTCCTCCAAAAGATTAGCAAAAATATTTAAGAATAAGTCAGCAAAATTTTGGAAGTGTCATCAATTACAAGGATCATATTATCATATGTGGTGGACTCATAGGGAAGCAAGAAGCTATTGGGTTAAAATACAAAGATGGCTAGAGAAAATGTTACACCAGCATGTGGAGCTGAGACCAAAGGTATTATTATTGGGAATCTTACCAGAGAAATGTAGTAGACACATATTTGATCATACACATAACAGCAGCTAGAATAGTATTTGCACAGAATTGGAAAACAGACAAAATCCTGTCAGAAAGAGAGATAATAAAGAAAATATTGGATTGTGCAGAAATGAACAGGTTAATTTTGAGAATAAAGGACAAAAAGGAATCAGGACATGGAGGTGATTTAATGATTGGTTAGAAAAGGAATATGAATAAGAAATTACAGATTAATCAATCCAGATGATACACTATTAAACTAAGGGGAGGGGAAGGGAAAAACAGAAAAGTAGTAATATACACATTTACAGTCAAAAGATGAAATATGTGGAATGATTACAATGACTATAAAATGTGGAAGACGGAATGTATTTTTATGTAAATATGGAACCGGGTTTGCTTGAATCCCACCCCGAAAATCCATCAGAGTGAAGATGAAAATAAATACAACAATGGAAGGAGGGAGATAGAGGAGGGAAAAAAAGAAAGGGAAAAGGAGAGGTAGTAAGGGGGGGTAGTAAGAGTAGGAGAGAGGGTAGGAGGGGGAAGAAGAGAGGAGGAGTGTGGGAGAGGGAGGGGGAAGAAGAAAAAAAAGGAGAGAAGGAAAGAAGAAGATAAAGAAGGGAGGTTGGTATGATTGTAGGAAGAAGTAGGGTTGTTGTAAAATAAAATAGATGTATGGGGTATCACAATGAATTGTGATAAATGTTAAAAGACAACATATAAATATTAACAGTACTTATATGAGAATGTATATGAGAAACTAAACCAAAATTGATACTGAATGGCCTATAAAAATATATTGCTAAACACAAAGTTGGGTCAACCTTTATATATTCACTTTGGAGAATACTCATTTTGTTGAAAAATATAGCACTTTACAAAATACAACAAAAGTATAGCAATGTATGGTAGTATTACAATTATAATCATGTTTTAAGTAAAGGTTGAACAGTATAACCTTCAAGGCTCGTGTGTTCCTAGCCCCAGTTTGACAAGTCTAGCCATACTATTCCATGTATTTAGCAATTCTTTCTCTGAAGTAATCAATGAAATGTTACTTCTGAACAACATGTACTACCCACATTAATACTCTAGCCCATTGAAATGATAAAAACGATAACAATGAAGACCCTAATCAAACTACTGGACAATTCATTGACAGCCTTCAGAACCCTACATTTTCTGAAATGACACAACATTTCAATCACAACATTTCCCCCCATGAACAATTCTGTAGAGAAGCAATACCATATAACAGATATCACCAGAAACAACATACCTGTGGCATCTTGAAGGGGGAAAGGATGTTAGCCATGTTTAGATAGATGTCACATGAAGGTCCTCCAATGACTGCTATTGGTCTGTTTTGAGCATCACAGTTGTAGTTAGGTATGAATTGGCCCTTTGTAAAGAAGAGCTCCAATGAGGCACGGTATGTCCAACTTGGATAAAAATAGCTATTATAAATATGGTAGCCCAAGGTATGGTTTGGTAAAATAGAGGGATCTCTATTGATCTCCATGATGGCAAATTCTAAAGCCAGGATGTGTTGATAAGCTGGAGTCATGACTCTAAAAAAAGCATTATACATCTTGTTGGTATACACTCTGCTGAAACTGTGATGTATAGTGTATATCAATTCAGTCTAATGTTCTCCACAATTGTCTGTGTTTTCCTCTGTCTGTCTTTCTATCTATCTCTATCTGTCTGTCTATAGTATCTATTTATCTATCTATCTATCTATCTATCTATCTATCTATCTATCTATCTATCTATCTATCATCTATCTATCTATCTATCATCATCATCTATCTGCGACAGACCGACAGACAGATACTGAAGAGCTCACCCGCCCTCTCACGCTCCTTATCATTGCTTTATGCTGTTGGTGCTTCCGTGCATGTGCATGGTGCATATGGCGCCTGCGCAACACGCCATGGAGCAGCTGGAGTGTCACAGAGGCTTGAGAAAGCATCATTTGACACTAGAACGCATGTGCGTGCTGTGCGCATGTGCGCATACGCCCCACGTGTGCATGTTGGTAACTCCGGGGCCTTTCCAATTGGCCATTCCAGAATCTGGAACCCACCACTGATGTATTTTCTTTCTTTAACAAAAATCTCTGTATTACATTATGAACATAAAAATAAATCATAAGTAAAGGAACTACTCTACTCTTTCTTTTTCTCTTTATCTCCCTGTCTCTTTGTAAATGCATTGGAAATTTATACCTGTGAATTCACAGACATTTCTTTGACAGCATTAGCACTTAGACTTATATGCCACTTCACAGTGCTCTACAGCCTCCTCTAAGCAGGTTACAGATTCAGTATATTGGCTCTAACAATCTGGGTCCTCATTTTACTGACCTCAGAAGGATGGCAGATTGAGTCAACCTTGAGCCTGTTAAGTGAGTTAACCCTGCAGTACTGTGTTCTAACCATTGCATCACCACAGTTCTTTTTTGCTGAATAAACTAGGCATTTGTCTTATCGATTGGACTATGTTTATTTTTCCAAATGAAAGGAAGGAAAAAGGGCCTTAACTATAACAAAATTAAATGATAGAAATATGTTAAGCATTTTTTCCCCATAGGATAGTGACCACTTGCAAATAATGTAAAGATTTGTGGCAAAGATTTTGGAAGTGCCTTGCCATTGCTTGCTTCTTAGAACTGAGACAGAGGGATTGGATCAAGATCACCCAGCTGTCTTCATGTTTAATATGCAATTAGGCAACATGGTCTCAACCTTTCCAGCCTGAACATTACACAAAACTGCCTTTGTTATAAAATATTAACCCTATGATATTTCAGGGTTGCTGATTGGTTGTAATTTAAGCATTCTCTACTATACTCTTCTGTTCCTTATATTACTTATCTCTTGTCCCTTACTCTATTTTTATATTCTTTAAATGTTTGTTATATCAGTACTATTTCTTTTCTTGAAAATGTAATGAGAAGGAAGGAAGGAAGGAAGGAAGGAAGGAAGGAAGGAAGGAAGGAAGGAAGGAAGGAAGGAAGATCATAGAAGGTCAAAGAACAAGAGATAAAGACAAGAAAAAAAGCCACTCATCAAAGAACAAATTAAACACAGTTAAAATAAAGACTTTCTTTCTCTTTCTCTCTTTATATATATATATATATATATATATATATATATATATATATATATATATATATATATATATATATATATATAAACCTTACGCAATGTCCTCAAACAGTTCCTTAGAAGGAAGTTTTCTGAAGTCTATCACTGTATAGAAGATGTAAATCAGAGAGAGAATGTCCACAACAATGAAGTCTCCTGACTGATATTGCCTGTGAACAAAAGGCAAAGGATCGCTAGTCCTACATTTAGCACTGGGAATCATGTTCATCACTTCAGGCAAAAGCACTGAGACCAAGGCTGCAAATATCACCATCGTGAATAAATGTGTTTCATCTGTCAGCCAATGTATGTTATCCAAAACTGTGCCTCATTAAGAGTACTTCAATAAGAGTCCTTCTGCATGCCCTGGTCTGCACAGCAATCCCTTTGCCAGTAAGAGATGAAGTTGAAAACAATGATATGGGGGATTGCTAATAACAATGGAAAGCTCAACAATTAGGAATTAAAGCTTTAGGAAGCCATTAACAGTAAACATGTTTTTTGTTCTCAGTAAACATCAGTTCTTTTTCAGTGGGATGGCAAGAGATCCAGCAGTCTGATTCCTAAGAGCAATGAGGATTTAAGAAGGGAAAAAAACTTTTCAGCTTTTGTGCAAAGATAGGAAAAGCTAGTTGGTTTTCAAAGTAAAATAGATGTATGGCAATTCACAGGAGATTGCTAATTTCTTGACATCACACTATGTTTCAAAGCTGTTGAGAATATACAAATAGGATAATTATCTATGATAACACACACACACACACACACACACACACTACATACATACATACATACATACATACATACATACATACATGTCTTAAAATGACTTCTACTGTACAGCGCTGTCGAGTTGCCATGGTAACAGCTTCAAGTACTCCACAAGGGGGCTCCCTCTCGTAAGGGGAAAAATCCAACATTAGAAAGTGTGGTGACATTCATGGAAAGAGAGTTGGGATAATTAAATACCTGGGCAGCGCCAGGTAATCAGCTACTATATAATAAAATAAACAAAATGCAATAAATAAAATTTAATTAAGATAATATAAGCAAATACAAATTCATTTATCAAATGAATAAATATAATAATGTCATCTATAACAGGGGTGGGCTTCCAAATTTTTTTACTGCTGGTTCTGTGGGCATGGCTAGATGGGGACATGTGACTGAGTGGGCCAACTTACACACACGCACACTCAGTCACATGCATCCCACCTAGCCACACCCACAGAACCATGAACATCTGGGAGGCTGGCGGGAAGTTTAACCCTGATCCCAATTGGGAGAAGGTCCCAAAGTTGTTGAGGGGCCCCCAACAGCTTGGGAGCTGGAGAGGAGGCAGCTGTTCAGCCCAGGTACCGGTCTCTTGGAGGAAGGAGGCAGTGTCATGTCCCTTAGCACTCACCACTTCCTGCTTGCTTTCACACTGCTTTCCCAGGAAGGGCCTCAGTAGGCTTTACTGAGCTGTCCTAGAGCTGCGTGGAGGCTTCCCTGCTGGGAAACCCAACTCGCAGCTCCCAAGAGAGGCTCAGCCTTGCCTCACCCAGCTCCTTTCTTAAGTTAGGAAGCGGCGCTTCGACCCTGGGATGCCGTAGAAGCACAGGCTTAGGTGTTTGTGCACTTGGCCCTTCAGCGGCCCTGCTTTCTCCTGGCACCCTTTCTTGGCCTGGAAACACTCTGGGACAGTCCCGCTGCCTGCCACCCACAGCCACGTGACCTTTTTCTTAAATTATCATTTAAATGGAAAGTTTAAAAGAAGATGGTTAATTTCCGTTTATAAATCGGCGGCTGGACGGGAAAGTGTCCCCAGGAGGTGAGCAGGCTGAGTGCGGCTTCACAGGCTGAAATGGAAGCTGCATCCACTGCCTGCCAGGTGCCACCTCCCCTTCTCACCTCCTCCCTCCCTGGCTGGAGTGGTAACAGGGTGGTGGCACGAGAGCTGCTGACCAACCCAGTGCCCACCCAGATGCAACGAGAGTGACAGGGCTGCCCAGAGTATCTCCTGGCTGGGAACGAGTGCCAGGAGAAAGCAGAGATGCCAAAGGGCCAACTGCAGCCAACAACAGGTCTGGAGGTGGGGGGGAGACTGGGTCAAGGGTGACCTGGGTGCCTGCAATGGGAGCAGCTCCCCAGGATAGGAGGTGGTTGGAGGGCCCCTGCCCACCCCATGGGTAGTTCAGGTCCTGCCTGAAGGGACCCCTGCTTGAAGGAATGGGCACCGGGTGTATCTGCCACCAAGCCAGGCCGCACAAAATGCCCCAGCCTGGGCTTCTTCAGTGTCCTCTGGTTGAAGCGCTGCTTCCTAACTTAAGAAGGGAGCAAGGCAAGGCAACGGAGCTGTGATGCTCCCAAAAACCTGCCCAGTGGGTGAGGTCCATGCCTAAAAGCCCCGGCAGACTCAGGATGAGCTTGTGGGGGTGGCGGGTTGGGTTTCCTATCAGGAAAGTTTCTGCGCAGCTCTGGGACAGCTCAGCAAAGCTGTACGAGGCCCTTCCCGGGAAACTGATGAGTGAGCAGGCAAACTGCAGCAAGCGGTAAAGGAAGCGAGCCCTAGGTCATCATCCCTGCCTCCTTCCACTGAGGCCCAGCTTGGGGGATGACCAGCCTCCCCTGCTGCTGCACCTC
>NC_045558.1:130783896-130786396 GCF_009769535.1 Thamnophis elegans | reverse complement strand
ACTACTGTTTCAGTCGAACCAGTAGGAACCCACCACTGATTTACATGTATTTTAAGTGGAAAAAAATGAAGTTTTGTCTTACCCTCCTGATTGGAGATTTTGCCTTGTGGACATTTATGACAATTATAGCAGCAAAATGGCTTCCCTTCTATCTTGCTCTTGCTGTAACCTAAATGGCACTTCTTATTACACAGAGAAAGTGGTTGGACCTGTTCATCAAAGAAAGAATTGGATGAATATAAATGATATCTAGCCAAATTTGTTCATATATAATAGAGTTGTGATAAGATTGAACAATGAAGATAGAGAGGAAGATGAGGAGTTAGGCAATTTTTGTTTATACACGTTTGAACAATAAATTGGATAAATGTGATAGAGATCACTAATACTATTATTGTACTATAGACTTTTTTCAGTCGGGCTTCAGGCCTGGCTACAGAATGGAAACTGCTTTGGTCGCGCTGATCGATGATCTCTGGCGGGCCAGGGATAGGGGTCACTCCTCTATCCTTGTGCTCCTTGACCTCATAGCGGCCTTCAATACCATCGACCATGGTATCCTTCTGCGACGGTTGCGAGAGGTGGGAGTGGGAGGCACCGTTCTTCGGTGGTTCTCCTCCTACCTCTCAGACAGGTCACAGTCGGTGTTGGTCGGAGGGCAGAGATCGACCCCAAGGCCCCTCAAGTATGGGGTGCCACGGGGTTCGGTCCTGTCCCCCCTCCTATTTAACATCTACATGAAGCCGCTGGGTGAGATCATATGCCGGCACGGGATAAAGTACCACCAATACGCAGACGACACACAGTTGTATCTGTCTGCCCCGTGCCAACTCAGCGAAGCAGTAGAAGTGATGTGCCAGTGCCTGGAGGCTGTTAGGGTCTGGATGGGAGCAAACAAATTGGCACTCAATCCAGACAAGACCGAGTGGCTTCTGATGTTCCCTCCCAAAGATTGGCCAATTATTCCATCTCTCAGGCTGGGGGGGTGAAATTATACGCCCCTCAGAGAGGGTTCACAATTTGGGAGTCCTCCTGGATCCCCAGCTGACTTTAGAACACCATTTGTCGGCTGTGACCAGGGGGACCTTTGCCCAGGTTCACCTGGTGCACCAATTGCGACCCTGCCTGGATCGGGAGGCCCTTCAGACAGTCACTCACGCCCTTGTGACCTCAAGACTGGATTATTGTAATGCGCTCTACATGGGGCTGCCCTTGAAGAGTGTTCGAAGACTTCAGTTAGTCCAGAACGCAGCCACGCGAGTGATTGTGGATGCACCCAGGTACACCCACGTCACACCTATCCTCCGCGAGCTGCACTGGCTACCCATTAGTCTCCGAATCCGCTTCAAGGTGCTGGTCGCTACCTATGAAGCCCTACATGGCATCGGACTTGGGTACCTGAGAGACCGCCTCCTGCCGATTACGTCCCATAGACCAATTAGATCTCACAGGTTAGGTCTCCTCCGGATTCCATCCGCCAGCCAATGTTGGCTGGCGACCCCCCAGAGGAGAGCCTTCTCTGTTGCAGCTCCAGCCCTCTGGAATTATCTCCCTGTCGAGATCTGGACCTTCCCGGCCTTCCGCAAAGCCACCAAGTCCTGGCTGCTCCAGCAGGCCGGGGGGCTTGTGAAACATCCAACCCCACGGAAATTATGAATGTTGCAGTTTTTGTTTTAAAGTGTTGTCTTTGTCCAGTTTTCCCCTTCCCTTGTCTATTGTGAGCCGCCCAGAGTCCTTCGGGAGTGGGCGGCATACAAGACAAATAAATACAATATAATACAATACAATTGTGAATTGGATTAATTAATATGTATGATTAAATAATATAATGAGGATTATATAAATTTGATAAATGCAATACAGACTATTAACAATTAGCGTGAACTGGATCTATATGAATGATACTTAGTCAAATTTGTTTATATAAAACATAGATGAAGATAGAGATAAAAATAAGGAGTTAGGCATTTCTTGTTTATGCATGTTTGAACAATACAAAGTAAAGGTAAAGGTAAAGGTAAAGGTTTCCCTTGAACATATGTACTAGTCATTCCTGACTCTAGGGGGCATTGTTCATCTTTGTTTCAAAGCCGAAGGGCCAGCGCTGTCTGAAGACAGACATGACCATGTAGCCATATGACTCAATGCTGAAGGCGTACAGAATGCTGTTACCTTCCCACCAAAAGTGTTCCCTATTTTTCTACTTGCATTTTTACGTGCTTTCGAACTGCTAGGTTGGCAGAAGCTGGGACAAGTAAATATATTTTTTTAAAAAAATAAAAGAAAGAATAGAATGGTTTGCTTTGGAGAAGTTTGTATCTGGTACCAATATATTAGGAATTGTCTATCCAGTCTGTTTCCCTATCACCATTTATTTTTTTCAATATTAGGTGATGGAGAAAGATGCTATTATCAAAAAGTGATTTCAATTACCTATTCAATAAACTCAGGCTTTTAATGCAAAATAATGTAATTATCATGAGGGAAAAAGTAGAATTTC